>NW_010511246.1:10332-24712 GCF_000687285.1 Phaethon lepturus
TCTCTACTAATTCCAAGTGGCTTAGTCAGCAAGCTTCACTTAACTTTGAAGATTATTGGACAAGTTTCATTGCTAGCAATTTCCTGTGATTAGTCCTGATTTCTTTTTCACTAGCCAGTTGCATCCCCCAATTTCTAAAGTTAGCCCTTTTCCTCACCACTCAGTGCTAATTCTGACAAATTAAGCAGAGTTAGCTTGGTTGTAAAAATGAGCCTGATTCTGCCATGTGTGATCACCTTTTGCCCGCAGGACCTTACCAAGCCTTTGCCTGCACTGTCCTAAACATGCTTCTCACCCCTCACTTTACCCCTACCATCCTAATAGCTCTATTTAATCGTGCTTTGGCCATATGTAGTTCTTACAATCTTGCTTTGCACTGAGGAGGTGCCATATCTTTGGATCTCAGCCCAAAAGGCACTGACACTCAAGGCTGGGTAACCGGTTTGTTGTGTAAAGGTTGGCAACAATAGAGAAGGCGGCAGCAATTTTACACCCCTTCTGATGCTGGGAAAGGTGGCTGCTGCGGCATCAGACAAGACCCCCCCCAGGCTGAACACAGCATGCTGCGCAGAGTTCCCATCCGTGGCTGGGAGGTTGGCCAGAGGCTGGCCAGACTCTTCTTCACAGCTTTACACTACTCTTCCAAGTGAACACAGCTATTGGTCTCGTACCCGCACAACGTTGAACTTTCTAGATGTCACACTGAGGTTTGCTTGAGGTGTATGCACTTAGATGTGTCCATAGGAACAAGCTCTTAGAAGTAGTACATGCAGACGGTATTGTCAGCGGCAGCACATGCTCATGTCACGGGTACGTGCTCGCATTGTATAGCAGTCACTCATGCTAAAATACAGGTATCTACAGTTAAGGACTGGGATTAAATTCTGCCCAGATTCTACTTGAAATCACTATCTCCTCTTTACCATGTCTTCCACAGTGGCCCACTTCAAGTCTTCGTAAATCAATCATCTTAATTCCCCGATGAGATGCAAGAGTTAAACGGTTTTTTCCCATGTGAAAATGGCTGGATGAGCCTTTGAGTTACTACTGACAACTCTTGTTTTTGTTGTTGTTTCCAGGGCGGTTCGTTCAAAGGTTAAACAGTCCCAGTCCATGGAAATGGGATTACTGAAAACATCTGAACGAGATCAGGAGTCAGAAGATGAAATTTAGTATGAATATGGCTTGACTAGTTTACCCGCTCTACCATTAGGCTAACTGATACCTCATTTCTACATTTGTTTGCCATTTTATTCGTTCTTTACTACAACTTGCTATGTAAATACCATCCTCTGAGTACTGTCTACATCTACACAGTTTTATCTTTATTTGTGGAGGGTAGGCTCGATTTGCAGTGGTTGCACTAGTACCTTGCTTATCCCATGCTTCAAAGAAAACCAAACTAACATTAGACAGACTTGGAGTGGATGAGGTGGCATGATAAAGTCTGTGTGTTTGCCTCATTAAAAGCTAAGCAAAATGTTTTCCAGCTGCTGCTGAACAGGCTGTTAGGTTTCCACTATTAGGGTGTCCAATAAGCACGTTTGTTACCCTGCAAGTAACTGTGCATAAAAAACTGTGCAGACGTGGAAAACAATAGAACAAGATAAAAAAATCAGAGTCTTGCAGCTGTCTCGTATAACACCTTCGTGTCTCTGCTTGTGGCATTAAGTTAAATAGAAAGAACTACTCACTGCAAACCCATTCAGCGTTTCCTTGAAGAGTGTGTAGTGTGTTCGCTCCTGTAGAGTCAACACCAAGCTTGGTAGGAGGACCAAAGAGGTCTATGATGATCAGAACCCACTGCAGTTTTTCATTCTCCTGCCTGGATAGTCCTGCCTCTTTGCTACCACTTGACTTTGAAAGGGAGTGAAGTGACTGCTTTCCCTCAGAACGCCGGGAGCAACTTCTTCTTGTCCAGAGAGGCTGAGGGGTGTCCAGTGGGGCAGCGCCCGGCCGCAAAGCCGGTTTCTTTCCCAAAGTAATCTCCTTTCCTTAGGTGGAACTTGGTGGAATTTCAGCAGGGTTCATAACAGACACGCGACTGGCCCCAGCACCTGGGTCAGGAACGAGAAATGCAGATCTGTAGGCAGGATGAGATGGATTTGCATCCTTTTCCCTGTGTCGCCCCGCAAGCGCCGGGCAGCCTGCGCAGTGCTGCGTGGTGAGCTCTGGGAGAGCAGATATTGCCTTCATAGTAGCTCCATGCCCAGCTACCCACAGCAGTGAGTGACTTTAAAAAAATATATATTTTTTTTTAAATTGTATTTATTTTCTCCACAAAGACTGAAGTCTTGATCCAGTGAAAAAACGGAGTGCCCTCCCTGACACTCAGTGTTGCCTGGGATGCGGTCCAGCCTCAACAAGAGGGAAATAACCGGTACATGACAAAAGATGACGGAAAACAATGCTGTATACAAGCACACCACCCCTACAGAGCGGACTTTCGAAGCATCGCTCTAGCTCGGATACATCTTTTGAAGGACTTGCATGGGCAGCTGGGCAGAACGGAGCACTTGCTGCACCCCTGCACCCCTGCTCTCCTTTCCAGAGGACTGAGCATGGGATGTGTGCTGGTGCCCTTGGGCTGTTTTACATATCCATCAGTGGTAAGGTGATCATTCTGGAAAACAGCCCTTCCCTTTAGAACACCTTCTAAAAATATTCTTTTCTAAGTATTTTCAGAAACAGGCTAGTGCAGGACAACAAATTCTGTTCAAATAGTACCAGCACGTCAGGTTTGGCGCTGCAGAAGTGTGTTCCTTCTATTATTCGACTA
Source organism: Phaethon lepturus (assembly GCF_000687285.1). Lineage (NCBI taxonomy): Eukaryota > Metazoa > Chordata > Aves > Phaethontiformes > Phaethontidae > Phaethon > Phaethon lepturus. Next base: position 13,112 of record NW_010511246.1, read on the forward strand.
TTTTGATGATCCTAAGATGATGATCCTAGATGATCCTAAGGGAATGCAGAGCTGGACTCTGGTAGATGAACAAGAGCTGTAGGATCTGGTCCCTCTACTTTTGCGTTTCCCCTATGTTTTTTTTCAGTATGAACCAGAAAAATGAGTAGACAAAATTGTTAATTGCAGTAAGCTGATTGTTTAAAATGATAGGCAATAAAATAGTTTGTAGCTCAAAGAGATCCCAGGACTCAGAAAAAAAAAAAAAAAAAAGGCTTTTTCTAAAGCTATTTCACCTTCAGTCCTTTTAGGACCCATCTTTTATCTTCACTTTTTCAAGGAGTACCTTCCTTAGCTACACGTGCTGTTAATGCTGAATTTTAGACCACCAGGCTTATCACAACACCTTTCCAAAATTAGTGAGGTTGTTTATTCTGAAGGAGATCTTCAGAAAGTACTTTGCTTCTCATAGGCAGGAACAATGCAAGTTTCTTCATTGCTTTTCTTGATAAATTATATTTAATACTGTACAAATATTAAGGTGCTGTATCTCTAAACTAAAGGGAAAACATAAGCCGGAAGAAAAGCATGATAAAGTGGCTGAGCTTTGATATGTCTTCTTAGAAGACTTCAGTTGGTAATTTTTAAAAATTATTTTAGATCTTTGCCAAGTATTGTGAAGTGGCACTTGTTACCAGGTGTCAGATTATCCAGATGTATCTACTTTGGAAAGAAGAATAGCTTGCTCACAGACATTTCTATGTTTAGAAATGTAAAATGGGAAACTGCAGATGTATAGCCAAAGATCACCAATTTTCTTAATAATTCTTTGTCCTTCTTCAACGCCTTTCTCTGAAGGGCTCTGGAGATTCTGGCAAACTTTAATGAATTCTGTCTCAGGACATTCTTTTCAGCTAGGTATTGGTATGGCATTTTTGTAGCTCTGTGTCTCAGCTTTGCAGTGGTCTCACTGTGAACTCTGAATTAATTGATATTTATACCGCTCTGCAAATCTAAGACTTGAGTTTCATTACTGTGGTTCCACTAAGATCAGATTTTCTGTTGGCATAAGCCAGAAGGAAGGTCCACGGTTTTGCTGAGGAGCTTGCCTGTTCATTGCAGCAGGGATACATTGGCCAAATGCAGCGCGTCGTTACGCCCAGCTGTAATCTCTCCTTCGTTGTGCCAACATCACTCTCGCCTTCTAACTTGTTGGGATTTTTTTAAAGGGCAGATTTGTTTCCCTGTTAGCATGGTTGGGGTATAAAAAGCTTCTGCAGTGCTGGGCAGTGAAGACGATGGTTGTGTATCAAAAAGATTATTACATGTAATGGGGATTGTTACAAAAGTCTGTTGGGATAAGCCAAAACCAGTTGGCGAAGCGAACCTCATGGGGTTCAGTAACCCGGGCGAGCTCTGGAGGGTGCTTAGCAAACTCTCCTTTTGCAAAAACTGCTTCTTCAGAAACAAAAAGTGCCAGTACCCGAACGTGATGGCCAGAAGAGTGGCTGCCTGCCGTGGTTCCCCCTGTGACCACCTCAGCCTGGTGGCTCTGGCTCTGTCTGGCTCCGCGCCCTGGCATGAGCCCCGCAGTGGCTGTCGGTCTGCGTGTCTTCTTGGGGGAAAACCTGAGCAGGGCTTGGCCTGCTGAGAGATGTCACCTGTATCTCCTCCATCTCCCTGCTGTGAATCTCCCATAAATGATCAGAGACCTGGGCGAATAAGCCCATCGGACACATCCGCTGTTTTTGGTGCAACCGTGCTTAGAAAAGGTGCCTTTGAAGAAGCCCAGCCTGGAGGCTATCGCAGTCTGTGACACAGGCTGTAGGGCAGGCTTCTTACAAAAGCTATCCCGTTGTGTAGGAAGAGAAAGTGGCATTGCATAATTAAGCTTGAAAAAAATGCAAGGAAAAACAGATCCTGAAGCCTGAAAGAAACAGTAGCCTCTTGGCTTTAATTTTTAATACTTGCAGTACACGCAGAGTGAGTGTCATAGTGGGGTTCTTGTGCCTGATTTTTTTTTTGGTGCCACAAAGGAAAGAAATATCCCATTTCAGGGTGGGTTTTTGCTGCGCCTGACCTGTTTTGCTACACCTGACCCGTTCTTCTCAAGCATTGTTCAAAAGAGATGCCCGGGAACAGTAAGGTACCTATTATGATGAAAAAGGTACAACTTACGACACATCACTAGCAACAGACTTTGCTTGAGTTGAATGAGTGGAGGGAAGTCTGACAAGTTTACAAAAGCCACTCAGAAAAATATAGCTGCTCTCAAAAAAATTTAAATTATTGTTAAATATTGGTGCCTTTTAAAAAGTATATGGTAGTTTCTAATAGACAAGATATGCCTGTAATTTTATTTAAATAAAATTGATTTATTCATATAAGATGTCTGTCACGTCTTCAGGGGAAAAAATATAATCATTTATGGGGCAGGATGGGGCAGGATAGACATGTTACTCTCATAGCCCACCCAGACATTTGAACAAGTTGCACTCAAATTCAGGAAAGGTTAGTGCTGCCTTGTCAAATTCCCTTGATTTTACTATTTAACTGTCATTTACAACACAGGTGAAACCAATTCTTTCTGAGGTCTGGGCAGTAGCGCTTCACAGAGCCACAGAAGTCAAATGCTATGGAAAAATGAGATCTCAGATTTGAATCTGGTCTCCTACATCACACATGATGGAGCAGCCAGCAAGACAAGTAAACAGAACTGCATGAGTGGGATCTTTCTGTTTTGGCAATCTTCATAAGAAAAATATTTAGGATTTTATTTGACTTTGCTCCCTTTTTCCTTTAAAGAAAAAAAACCAAAAACCTTTTTCTGCTGTAAGATGAAAACACATTCTGAAAGAAAAAACTGAGATACTTTATATTTTTCACCAGTTTCTAAAATTGAAACTAGGGCCCATACTTGACAAAAAGTAGCAAATAATTTTGGCCACTGTCAGACTGAATTTTGGGGATAAATTGATTATACATTAAAGATTACAGTCCCATGGCTTGCTTTCATCAGTCCATGGATTTGATACCACTTTGTTACATGTTTGACAGAGAGTGTTTTTTTGTCAACTATGGAGAACTTCGGGTGGGATGCACTTACTTGTACATAAGAAAACTTTTAAATTTCTCCAGGACCCAGGTAAGGGAAAGTCAGCACTTCCTAATTTCCCATTTCATCTGGTTGCTCACAAATCTGAAAGAGTCGCATAAGACTTCTGAAAACTACTAGTCAGAAACTTCAAAAATCTAGAAGTAGCTTTAAACAAACCAATTGGGGAATCAACCAGTTTGCATTAGAAAATCAAATGTACCAACGTCACCATATCCCCTGGGGTTGGGACTGGAGTTAGCTATCTCCAACCACATCGCCAGCGTGACTGCTTACTCTCATGGTTGACCTCAAGGAAAGGGCACTGACAGGCTGCGTGCCCCGTCTCGTTTGGGCAGTTGTGTAAAATGCACGTTTTGGCATTGGCTCTGTGTAAGACAGACCAGCTTCAATGGGTGGCAGAAGCTTGGCTCACAATGGGAAGATGTTTCCACCCGTGGGGATGACTCAGGACCTCACGGTTGCGTTGGGGTGAGGCATGGAGGGAGGCACTCATGCATGGTATGGGGAGCCTGGTCTTGGGATGGCATTGCCTGAGCCCAAGAGAGCTCGCTCAGTGTTGTCAGAGGGCTGCAAAGGAGTCAGTAGCCTGAAGGAAAGAAGGCTGAAACCATCCCCCAGACAAACAGGGAAAAGAAGTCCTGGGGGAAAAAAGAGCATCTCCTGGCAGCTTAAAGGCAAGGCTGCTACTGCGGTTCCTGGGTCCCCGACCACTCTGCCGGGTGCACCTACACTAACGTTTTAGTCTGGATTGAGAGAGCACTTTGGACCTCACCCACTCATCCTAAGTTAAGCGCCAAGGTTTGTACCACGGAAAGAAATCGGAGCGTGGGAGCTGGAGTCCATTCACGGGGAATGAAGTCTGATGGTGCTCTCCAGCATTACGCCTTGTGTGCTCCAAGCACTGACGGGCATCTGCATTCCTGGGACAAAACTAGAGCCCCAGAATGCCTGTAGCATGGAATGGTTGTGCTGCAGAGGTCTATGCCTGTGGCACCACCGACAGAGGCACACACCTAGGTAAGGTGAGGAGTTTGTCTGACAGGAGGGAAGGGACCCATTAAAGTTTTATCATGAGGATAAATGGGTTAAATGTGGCTTTCTCTCATTTACTGCAGTTATCTGCATCTTTGTAAAGCTTAGTAACTCTGATATGTGTTCTATATTCTGTAAATAAATACTTTTTTTTCCTTTTAGCTAAAGCTAGCTTCAACTAAGAGTAAACTTGGCAGCAAGGAATTTCAATCCTACAGGTTCATTCCTCATTAAAACTGAGACACTAGAAAACTTTGGTGTATCTGGTACCTTAATGCCCTCCTCCCACATGGTTCAGTTCCTCTGAACTACAGCAGCTGGGTTCGGAGTTACTGGTACAGAAGACGGTGGAAGAAAACAGAATAATTTTTTGTCCAAAAAGCCCTTTAGCATGTGCAGTAATGGAAGCAAGCCTGACTCCCAAGCACTGCACAACAACAGCACATCTGTTAAAAGGGAGAAAGACAACTGGAAAACTGCTGGGCACTTGCCTTTAAAATCTATTCTAGGCCAAATATGTGCTTGCTCAAAATATGTGGGAGTCAAAAGCCTAATATTTGTCAAAGAAGGCATAACTAGTCCTCAGATGGCTTTTTCAGAACAGTAATTTCTAACACCTTGCTATGTAATTGTTGCAGTTCATGGACTTCTATATTTGATAGACTTCTTAAAATGAAAATACATTTTAAAAGTAGTTGAAAAACATATCTATAAATACCACAGCATACTTTGCATTTTTATTCAGAAAGAAAGCTCTCTCATATATACCACTGCCATTTAATGACAGAATATTCTGCAGAGGTCAATGTCACAGCAAGGGCATGAAATTGGAGCAGAAATGGTTATGTCTACATGCTGTGGTTACCAGCCATTGCCTCCCTGAGAAGCAGAAAGAAGAAAAGGAAAACAGGCTGCAGATCTATAGGACTGAATAGCAATTAAGCAAATAGGAATCACTCCCAGCACTCTAAGACTATGTGGGAGGGAAGCTGCATTCATGGTATACGGCATTCCAGTCTGCTTCCAGCGTTATTTACCAGGGACAAGGTTCCTCGATGCACTCGGGGATGTTTATGGCTCCTGTGAGGCAGCCTCAGAAGCAGTAATGCTGATTTCCCGCTCCCGACGGGAATGACAGCAGGAGCGAAAGCTTGCACTGCTTTGCTGGAATTTTGCTGGTTTGCAACTCCAATTCAGTCAGATGCAGTTGACACATAAAAAAATGTCAAAGATGGTGTTTACTGCTGGCATCACATTTTATTCAGGCTTGAAAACAAAAAAGAAAGGAAATAAGAAACATCTGTCTCTAATTAAGGCTTAAAAGAAATGGAGGAAAGCAGAAGAAACATATCTAGTCACTTAAGAACGGCTTTGTCTCCCTGCAGCTGCATCACATGTACAAATTTGCAAGTAATAAGGTTTTCTTTCAGTTTGATTATTGTATCATATAAACATGGTTTCATGTTTTTGTAAATAAAAGTGTACTATCCTTCAGGATGTGTTTAATGATTTATTTGGTTTTGCCATCTGGTTCCTTATACCATTTTTTTCTTTCTTTATGGTTTATAAAAAATATTCATTTGAAGTTAGAAGTTCCCAATCATTTTTGCTCACAATCCTACTTTCACTTCCCAGTTGACAAACTGTCTTCCATTTGCAAACCTGGGCTTGCAACCCAAGGTGTTGGACTCACAGTATTTTATATATCTAAGCACAACATGGTGCTCAAAGATGTCCATGATGATGTTAGCTATGTGAAAGAATGAAGTAGAGATGTTCTTTCCATTGAACAGAAAGGGCAATGTCAGTAACCGCCTGTATCAGGAATAGTGTGGCCAGCAGGAGTAGGGAAGTGATCGTGCCCCTGTACTCGGCACTGGTGAGGCCGCACCACGAATCCTGTGGTCAGTTTTGGGCCCCTCACTACAAGAAGGATGCTGAGGTGCTGGATCGTGTCCAGAGAAGGGCAACAAAACTGGTGGAGGGTCTGGACAACAAGTCTTATGGGGAGCAACTGAGGGAACCGGGGTTCTTCAGTCTGGAGAAGAGGAGGCTGAGGGGAGACCTTATCACTCTCTACAACTACCTGAAAGGGGGTTGTGGTGACGTGGGTGTTGGTCTCTTCTCCCAAGTAACTGGTGATAGGACAAGAGGAAATGGCCTCAAGTTGCACCAGGGGAGGTTTAGACTAGATATTAGGAAAAATTTCTTTACTGAGAGAGTGGTCAAGCATTGGAACAGGCTGCCCAGGGAGGTGGTGGAGTCACCATCTCTGGAAGTGTTCAAAAACCATGTTGACGTGGCAGTTCGGGACGTGGTTTAGTGGGCATGGTGGTGTTGGGTTAATGGTTGGACTTGATGATCTTGAAGGTCTTTTCCAACTTTAATGATTGATTCTGTGATTCTGTGAATTAATTCTTATTTCTTTCCTATTTTGCCATTCTAAAGTCTCTGCAAGCGTGCAAAGTCCCTCCTATCATCTAGCAGCATCTAGCAAAGGACCCAGAGCTGTGATTCAGAAGCTGGGTATGCTTCTAATATACTGTAAACTTCAGACTTGGTGCCATATTGGACGTAGCTTAACTTAATGCTGCTGAACTATTCTGTGACTCATTTTCCCCATCTGCAAGGTCCAGTCTGTGCGACTCACGCTTTGCTCTGCTCTGCTCTGTACAAGCCCTGTGCAGGGATTTTAAAACAGACCCGGTTTAAAACCCTTGGCCTGGAAAAACAAACACTTAACCGCTTATGGCAAGAGGCTGTAAAGTAATTGACGCGTGCAAGGGTACTAAGCATTCTTTGTGAGCAGGACAAGGAGGAGATGTTTCTCTCCGGCTGAGCGTTGCGGTTGTTCGCAGTTCAACGGCGGTGAGACAGCCGGGCCGCGCAGCTCTCGGGTTGCTGGGGTTTCCCTGGGCGGCTCTGCAAATGCTTCCTAGCCCACGGGGCGGCCAGGCGGTGGGATGCGCGCCGGGGCCAGCCCTGGAGCTGTGCCACCCAGTCTTCCACCCACGGCTGCTCTTGCCAGGCAAAGGGAGCACCTCCACTGCCCCTGCCCCACAGAGCCCCATTCCTGCCCCTCTGATGAAGAAGGCCTGCCAGTGCCTGCTGCGCAGCCCCCTTGGGAGGGATTTGCAGTTTGGCATTTTATTGAGTTAAAAGGCTCAAACGTCCCCTTTGTGCCAGGGAGATGGCTGCTTCCTCCCACCCTCTGACTCCCTCCCACCCATCATCTGCGTGCCACGGCCCCCGCACCCTCCTCATGTCCCTGTGCTGATCCCAGCACCGAGGACCTTTTCCCTTCTCTGTTTTCCGTGCTGATGAGAGTAACACGGAGAGAGGAAAGATCTAGGACCAGAGAGACACTCATAACCCGATGGCTTCCTCAGACAGGCAGGCAGATCCCCAGACGGACAGAGCTGCGCCCAGAAGGACAGCAACCACCCCAGTCCTGTCTGGAGGTTTGTCCCAGTACCAGTCACTGGTGTGCCGGCACAGCCTGCCCTTAACTAAAACCTCTGCAAGCAGATGGTTACGACATTTGGCTGTCTGAAGAAGCGTATTAACAATTTTGGAGCTCCCATTTGCAAATGTAATCTTAATTATGTCAGCATTTCCTCAGTCTTTCCTACGACCTTGCTTTCCTCAATACAGAGTGTCTCAATTACTAAAAATTAGATGTTCAGTATTTTACGTATTGGTTTTTTGAATATGAGTATTTTTATGAATATTTTGCATATTGCCACCCAGGAGATTAAATGCATACCTTATCTTACTCATCTTTTTTCTTGATAAGAGCAAAAAAAATCTTAATAATCTGTAAGGTGTTAAAGAAACAGTAGTATCTAGCAGTATCAGTAGCAGACTCAGTAGTATCTAGTGGCTAGACTGTTGGGCCACATCCCAAGAGACCTGAGCCCTTTTTTTGGCTGGATTTCTGTACATCCTTGGCATATCACATCCATTTTTTGGGCCGCATTTCTATAACAGAGGTGGAAGTGCCTTGGTAATTGAACAAGCCAGACAAACCTCCTTTCCTCACTAATGAAGAACACCGTGTAAAAGCAAGGTACTGTTCCTACTCAAAGCAAGGGATTCATCCGCTGATCACTGATGATACAAAAGACAGTGTTCGTTCCAATTGCTTCTTTAAATTGCTCTATTTGCCTCTTCACTTTGACTGTGATATTCACCTCCTTAGCTTTTGATTTGTCAGTGGGAGACACGCTAGCATGCAGAAGAAGATGCTGATTTTGGCAGTTCTGGTGGTGCAACTTTTCTTTCCACTTTTGTGCCTTTTACCTGTACACACACACACACACACGGATGGCTTGCTTCGAGGGAGGAGAGGTTCGCTGGCACAGCTCCGAGGTGTGCTGAGCACCCAGGTAACAGGCTCTAGCCCTTATCAGTGTAAACGTAGCTGGGTGCCTGAGCCGGGACATTTTCCTACAGCAAGCAGAAGACACGTGTCGTGGTTTAACCCCAGCTGGCAACCAAGCCGCACGCAGCCGCTCGCTCACTCCCCCCAGCGCGGGATGGGGGAGAAGATCGGAAGGGTAGAAGTGAGAAAACTGGCAGGTTGAGATAAAGACAGTTTAATAAGCAAAGCAAAAGCACAAATCCACAACATAGCCTCATACTAGCTACTATGAAGAAAATTAACTCTATCCCAGTCAAAAACAGCACAACATAACATTGAATGCCTTGATAAGTGAAATGTTTTATTGGGTTGAACATGATAGAAAGAACGATGTGCTACTTCTCCACCAAACCTTATTTTTTTCGAAGTGGAACAGAAAAGGTTAAAGTTTTAGCAGTAGACAAGTAGTTAATGGTTTATCCATCATAAGGTTATGAATGTATAATACCATTTTATAGCAGAGCAGAAAGTCTGCACTGCAACGCTTCGAGGGAGGAGAGGTTCGCTGGCACAGCTCCGAGGTGTGCTGAGCACCCAGGTAACAGGCTCTAGCCCTTATCAGTGTAAACGTAGCTGGGTGCCTGAGCCGGGACATTTTCCTACAGCAAGCAGAAGACACGTGTCGTGGTTTAACCCCAGCTGGCAACCAAGCCGCACGCAGCCGCTCGCTCACTCCCCTCAGCGCGGGATGGGGGAGAAGATCGGAAGGGTAGAAGTGAGAAAACTGGCAGGTTGAGATAAAGACAGTTTAATAAGCAAAGCAAAAGCACAAATCCACAACATAGCCTCATACTAGCTACTATGAAGAAAATTAACTCTATCCCAGTCAAAAACAGCACAACATAACATTGAATGCCTTGATAAGTGAAATGTTTTATTGGGTTGAACATGATAGAAAGAACGATGTGCTACTTCTCCACCAAACCTTATTTTTTTCGAAGTGGAACAGAAAAGGTTAAAGTTTTAGCAGTAGACAAGTAGTTAATGGTTTATCCATCATAAGGTTATGAATGTATAATACCATTTTATAGCAGAGCAGACAGTCTGCACTGCAACATGACTTCACTGGGACAGAATATTGGCTGGAACTACCTGTAGTGTAGTGATTGCGATCCTTTGGGTGCTGTGTATTTGGCAGCTTGTCCTCACTTTTAAAACAGGTAAGAAATACAACTCTATCCCATTTGAGCTCTGTTTGAGCTCTTTGGGTTCTTTTTCCTTTCCTTAAGTATTTAAACATGATCGCTGATAAATATTATTACATCCATGCTGTACGCTTCTTAGGTTTAAAGAAGTACCCCAAACTTTGCGTTCTGCTGTAAAACAGAATAGGCTGGCAAACAACCTCTGGACTATTTTCCTTGTAACATGTTTACACTGTTCGTGATTCCTCTGATACAGCTTTGAGAAATGTCTTGAAATTTTCTCACTCTTCCAGTAGAAATCTGATTTATTTTTCAAAAGACAAAAGGAAACCTTTAGCTAGTCTAGTAAACTATATTTTGAAGAGGAAATATTTAGCTTTACATATGTTTATATGTTTGCATGCATGTAAGCAAAACATGCTGTATGCATCTGTTCATGTTTTCATTACAACTTGCATTATAAAAAAAAATTGTTGAAAGAATATTGGAGATACCCGTTTGCATATTCTATACCTGAAAATCAGGTCAATGCACCCTCATAAGACACTTCTGCGCACAAACTTGGAGCAGAAAACTGGTCAGTGTTTCCTCTCAGCAAAATACTCACTACATCGACATGATACAAAACTATGCATGGACCTATATTCAAAATTCATAGAAAGAATCAGATACTCGTGGCTGCTTGTCCAGCAGGGAGTCAGGGATGATTGGAGACCAAGAAGCCTAGGGAAAATTTTATTTGAGGATACATTACGTTACATTTACTTCAAGAGGTTTATCAGACGTTTGGAGGGAGGGAACACACCCAAGCCCAAGAAACTGGACATAAGTAAACAGCAATTATTTAACATACATCAGTAATAACCTACCTTTACTAATATAAGTGTATGCCCAGCGCTTTGTTTGACTTGATGGAGCTAAACCCAGATTAGATGGGAGTTAACTCTCAGGCCAACTTGGGGATACCTCTGCTTTTGCCTAGGATTTACACAGCTGAGGGCAAACGAGCTGCTAGGAACTGGATTTAAACTGCAGCTACTTCAGGGGTGGAGAATACCTCCATGCCCATCTGATGCATTGCGTGTTGTGCGTAGTAGTAGTGTTTCTTCTTTATTCAAACTTTAACCACAAGTATTAGCATTAGCAGTTCGCATGATGTTTGATTAAAAAAACCCCAACAGCTCATGATGGCATAGCATTATGCAAGAACCTTTTAGTTTTAGTTTAGAAGTGTATACGGTCAAAATCAATGTGATTCTTGAGATGATGAATGCCTGCAAAACTTAAAAGCCAAAGAAAAATAAAAAGAAGATGTTTTCTGCATCTTAAAACAAACCCAGAAGAACCCCATGATTTTAAGCCAATGCCACAATTACTGGAGCCTGATGAGTTTTACTGCGTGTGGGGTAGACATGACTGCATTAGTCAGCTCAGGAATTCGTATTTGTGAAAGACACAGATTTGCCTCTGCAAAAACCCCCACGCCTTACAACGGTACATGAGACCTTGAACAGCAGGCTAAGAAAGGTTACCAGGAAGCGCTAAATACAGCCACAGTTTCGACGAGCAGCAACAGATCCCACGAGCGTTATGTTGTGGTTTTGGAGAGACCCTTTTGGGGAAGGCGCAGTTAAGGCCGATGCTCTTTGCCGGCACCTGCTCTTTGCTGCACGGGCTGCACGGCAGCCATGTCTGCACCTCCAGGGGTAAACGCTGGACTTTTTTACCCCACAGCTTCGTGCTTTTCTGTTTTACTGCTTTCGAGGGAGTGTCACCCCCGTCTTCCTTTTCATTTTTCCCTTTCCTTACGCGCCCTTTGCAGCCTGCGACTGACGGTGCCAACGCCAGACCCCGAGAGCCCGGCTGTGGAAGCGCCGCGCACTGCTCCCGCCCCATCCCTCCCC
>NW_010511247.1:0-9813 GCF_000687285.1 Phaethon lepturus
TGGGGTTGTTCAGCCTGGAGAAGGGAAGACTTTGGGGAGATCTTACTATGGTCTTTCAGTACTTAAAGGGGGCTTATAAGAAAGATGGGGACAGACATTTTAGCAGGGTCTGTTGCAATAGGCCAAGGGGTTTTAAACTGAAAGAGGGTAGGTTTTAGCTAGATATAAGGAAGAAACTTTTCACCATGAGGGTGGTGAAGCACTGGAAGAGGTTGTCCAGAGATGTGGTAGATGCCCTATCCATGGAAACATTCAAGATCAGGTTGAATGGGGCCCTGAGCAACCTGGTCTAGTTGAAGATGTCCCTGCTCACTGCAGAGGGCTTGCAGGTGGGTTGGAACTAGATGGTTTTTAAGGTCCCTTCCAACCCAAAACAATCTATGATTCCATGATTCCATGATTCTATGATTCCATGATTCTATGATTCTATGATACTGTTGCTCACCTCCTTCTCCCGTCTCCCAATTGAAAATATTGTTTTACTCCTACAAGAAGTCAGTACAGGGCAAAAAAAGTCACCATGTGGCACCCAGGCATAAATTGCACAGATGATGCAATGGCTGACTCATCTACACCAACACAGATGTTCTGAGTGGCTGAAGTATGCAGAAATTCTACTCTAAACACTTCCCTCCATAGACCAAACTTTCTATTGCCTCTTTGATGTACTTATCTTGCCTAGTGTAGGTATGTACATCATCACTTGGAGATAGTTTGCCATTAACTCAGTCTTAGTGTCTGAGTTAATGGCCTATCTGGAGTGGCTAAGTCTGACTGGAATTTTGATGTGTAAATAGTGTATACAAAGATGCATTACATATAAAAGATTAAAATACATACACTGTTGTTCTGAGAAAGTAACTTCTGTTATTATTGCCCTGCAGTTCACTTAAAAACTTTAGGAGATGCTGGATTATCAGTGCACTACATTACATTGTCAGAAAGGGGACAGTTGAGTTTTGCTGAGGGGGATGCTGAATTTGGGGAGAGAATTGTGTGTCACATAAAATGAGAAAGTGGTAGAATTGCATGGTCTATCTAATCCCTTCAACATAGGAAAATATAATCAAAGGGAAATAATCTAGGATGGTTGTGAGGAGGCTTGAAATAAGCATGATAGATAAACAGGAGAGAGTACAGAACACTGTACTCAGGTTCACCTGCTCTAATATTTCACTTAATATACCCTGGTACAGGGAGAGATTGTTCCAATTCACTGCTGGTATCTTCAGCCCAGTGTTCAAACCCCAGGTTAGTAGTAAAAAAAAAGAGAATATAGCACTCTCACAAGGCATTATACTTCTGCAAAAGTAACAACAGAATATATTTTGCAGGAAGTTTTGCAGTTTCACTTTTTCATCATTTCATTAAAAAAATTGCTTTTTCTCTGTGAAAGTGAAAACCCTGAGATTCCTCAGGTTTCAGTGTAACAAAATTCATACAGGAGGAGTAATTGAATTTATGTGTTTGAAAAGAGAAAAGCTGTGTCAAAAATTCAAAAATTTTCTGGAAAATGCTGGAGACCATTCACAGAATGTCACCATTTTAGAGGTTTTGAATGATAAATGTAAGCCATCAACCTTCTGCCTCTAGGAAACTTTCCCATAGGAAGCATGCATGATATCAGCTAAAATGATATAATTCTTGTCTGGAAGGAACAGGTCAACATGTAAAGCCCAGAAAATTACATGTTTTACGTGTTGCTTTGCTTTGGTAGATGCAAAGTCCTATACGATGGTATTCCTAGGGGACTGGTGATGAATGAACTTGAGTGGAAGAAGTAAAAGTAGCAGTTCAGGCAGCAACAAAAAACAGTCTTTCCATTTTTTTGTCTCTACCATTCTAGTAAGTAGTATACTGGTAGGACCAGATGGTGATTCCATAGAAGTGTGGCAAGAAATTGAGGAATGGAAAATGAAGTGTTTGCAGGTATATGCATCTGATTCTCTCAGGTTTTTCTAAGTGGAGAAGATTTGATTTGCAGTAAGAAAAATTTCCAGTTTGTTCATTTTATACTACTCTTCATTAAAAATTTCAGTTCCTTTTCTAGCAAACCTCCTCAACTCAGTTGCCTTTAATACTTATGCAAGTTGGTTTCATTGAGAGCAAGCAGCTGGACTTCATTGAGTTAGAGGGATGCAAAAATAAATTAAATATTTTCCTTGTGAACACACAAGTTGCTACAATGGGAATTTTAGTGGTTTTCTATTTATAAATAGTGCCTAAATTCTTTGCATAAATCTGCACAGCAGGAGGATTTCATCATACATACATACAGTTGCTGCATTCAGACAAGAAAATGTTCATTGATTTTGTTTTAAAAGTGATTGCTTTAGTTCTCTGCAGTACAAGTAAAAAGCTATATTTTAAAATTGATCTTCAAGTCACTTTCTTAGGTCCAGGAGAAGAGTTGATAGAATTCTTCATTATGTATTTTTGATAGAATTTACCCATATCCTTTCTGGCTGATTTACGTCACATGAACCTGTTTCTAAATCCAGGTTTAAACTTGCCTTGGTTAAATGCTATCTGATCACTGATTATGTCTGTATCCTTTTGGACTGCTACATAGAAAGTGTCTGTTCTCCACGTCATTCGACATAGGACAATCAGGCACAATCGATGTTTGGGCTTGTCTCTGACTTGGTATCCTACAAGCCTTTGCACTTCCAGTCCTTTTAGAAATCTGACTGAGGTTGGAAGAGACCTACTGAGATCATCTAGTCCAGCACTTTTGCTCGAGCAGGGCCAGCTAGAGCAGGTTGTCCAGTTGGGTTTTGAAGACCTCTCCGTCTGACCTTCAGTTGAGCTTGAGGCATTTTAACATTTTTAAAGATACTCCAAGTAACTATTAGTATTTCTTTACAAGAAACTGAAGATTACTGTAGGGCCACTTTGTTGCCCACCTTATCTTTGCTTTTTTAACATGTCTCTGATGGTATGTATTTGCATATAGAGAGATATGGCATAAAGAACTAGGCACAAGGTTTGATGTATTAACAGTTGAGAAAGGATCCAGTGAGGGGGAGCAAGGCATGTCTTGATCTTAACTCATAGTGCCTATTGGGATAGAGTTGTCTATGGGGAAGAAACCTAACTGTCCTATTTTGAATGACATCCCAGAAGTGATGGAGCATAAATGCAGTGGGGAAGACAAAGGCAACAGAATCCTTAAAAGAAACCGACAGTGTACGTATCCTCAAAATACAGCAGAAGAAACTGAGTAAAATGTAAAAGCTAGTGCTACCTCCTGCTGCTTACCACTCTGAGACTGGCCTGGAATAACTCAAAAGATTCAGCAACACTTTTGAGACAGAAGTGAAAGTTGTTTCTAATTTCCAGACTATGTTCCTGCATAGTTGTTAAAGGAGAGCTTTCAGACAACTTGTAGTCTTGATCTCTACCCAATTTTTAATATGATTTATCTAAAGGAGTTTTGCATACAAACTTTGCATTCTGGTAGTTGCAATAGTATTTAAAAGAACATTTAGGATACTATTGAATACTCTTTGGAAGACTATTAATTGGAATCCAAAGCATATCTGAATTTTGGACATTTCTCCACTAGCCTAAGAGATTTGGTAAACAATTATTACATGCTAACAATTCAGCGCTTAACACTTGTTTCTAGGTGGGTTTTTGGAAAGAAGGGAAAATTTTTTGGTTTTAGTGCGAGTGTGGCAAAGAACTTCTGATCTCTTGCCAGAACATTACAATGTGTTCCTCTTTGGGATAGTCATTCTTTAGGTTATACAGCTTATTATATTTTTGGATACAATTTGTAGTTGCAGAAGTGCACAAGTGTAGTCATTAAAATCTGGCTAATATAGCGCAATTTAAGTGTGGGGCTAAAAGTGCTTGTGGTTACAGAAGATGACATAAACTTGTACTGTAAAAATGAAAGTGCAGCATAAAGATTTATTTTTCCTTTGTCAGCTTCTTAGTAATCTAATCCCATTTAATCAGATCTGGTAGAGACAGTAACACTTTTCACTAGTTATTTCTAACCAGGAAAAACTTGTGCAGTATTTCTCTGTTCCTGAACTAAACAGGAAAATGCAGTTTTAGTGTTTTCTAGGTAGCACATGGCAGGCAAGCAATGTGGTGAAGGGAAGATTTAGTAGAATTATTATAGTCCTAAACCACTGAAGGTCAAAAACATATATTACTTTCTTCCTTGGCACAGCACCTGATACAAAGAACAGCTCTTCCATGCATTTGCGGAGTGAAAACAGAAAGACTACTGAGAAAATGCTGGAGCATTACCTGTCTTCATCTGGATCATTGTCTGCCAGTATTTAAATCTCAGTTGCATCTTTGTACACCTACTAGTGCTCCATGGAAAAAAGACTTAGTTCTCAGAATGGGAAAGACTGCAGTGATACAGTTCTGACCACTACATATGTACTACGTTTCTACACAGAAATCTGGGATAAAGTCATTGCTGTTTGGGTGTGTCAGTATTGTTCTGCCTGCTGTAAGCATTTGTAAGTTGCTGCTAAGTATTTGAATCAAATAGAAACAAGAGTTCTAGAACTGCTTTGGTGTAGAGGCATGAAAGGGTTGATAGGAACTAAATCCCAAATTTTCAAGAATCAGGGATTATTGACCTTTTCACCTGTCAGCTCTAAAGGGTCTTTTGGTTGCTATGGCAAGGTAGATTCTTCAGAGGAAACCTCATGGGGTTTTTTCCTCCCTAGCTTGGCTTTCTTTATAGTGGAAGCAAATGGCCTTTACATAATTTAACTTCCTTTTGCTTGGTTCTTTTTGTCCAGTCTTTCAAACCACAGAAGTCTTCAGCTGAACAAATGCAAATTCCAAAATCTGAGAGCTCTTTGTTCAAGAGGTTCTTTGTGAGATCATATTAAACATAAATACACAGTATAAAACAAACCCTTTGAATTATCTCCTCAAATGCATAACATATTAATTTTGACATTTCTTGCGAGAAATTTTTAGTGGGTTGAACAATTGAAGAGAACAAATAAGAAAAGGGGAAGGAAAGGGAGGGGAACTGAAAGATAAAAATCAGTCAAAGCAGAGAAGTTTTAGTTTCTGTCGCAGTTGAATACATGAATTATATGAATGAAGTGCCTTGCTTTAATAGCCAGGAGGAAAAAGTTGATCTGTATTACTTTTCCATAAACAGTATTTAAACACAATTTAATTGAGAACTTGCTGAAGGCCTGGAAGCATAAAAAAAGTCAAAAACAGTTTGAGAAATTTTTTAACTTAGAATATCACAATTTTTTAATAAAATGCCTGTGTTGATTTTCAAACTAATTTGTCAGTCCCTATATAAAATTGGAATACAATCTTTGCTAAGCTTTTTCCATTGGCTTTTAGAGTGAAAGAATCTGCTACGTCTTCCATGGATATGCACTGAGTTTTCTGGGAGAGAGCTGGGTCTGTCAAGCTCTTCTTATATTAGCAGCTGATAATGAGTTTTCACAATAGCAGGAGCAGCATAAAAGCATATAGAGTCAAGAATCTGTAGCTTCAGCAAAAGTTCAGCAAAAGTTGGGAACACAAAGGAGAAAATGAACAGAAGAGATTTTGCACTTAGATGCAGCACATGCATGTTTATTGTTTACATCGGTATTCTAACTGAAATCGTGTGTGTTCAGTCAGTGTTACTCCACAAAATGGAACAAAATCTAACTGAGATATCAGAAAAAAGTAACTGTAAAAAGGGAATTATCAGTACATGGAAAAGTTTTTAGATGAGTCTCTGTTTTCTTGGCTCTCCTGTTAATTAATATCTTCCTCATTAATGAGTAGGAGAATACAAAGTCATTTCCAATAAAGTTTATGTAATACATGGTGCAGAAAAAAATGGTCAGACAGATCAGCTATACACAACAGTCTAGTTCACATGGTTGGCCTATACCTTGTATTTTAGTACAGCTGCATGTAATATTTTTCAACTGCGTGCAGAGAACAGTTTAGTAGGCAGGAAACTGAATCCCACAAAGAGCAAACAGCAATTTGCATATTTTTTTTTTATGATTGATAACTAACTGGACATGAGACTCTGGTATACACATGGTATTATTTATGTCTTAGACCACACCTACATCTGAACTATTCTTCTCTTTTCTTTTTTTTGCACCCATTTGATAATAGGATCTTCTAAACAAAAAGATTTACACAGTGACATTTGTATTCTGTTTATTCCTTCCAAATGTAAATATTTTAATTTTTCCCCATCCTATTTAAACCAATACATTGTTCCAGACTGATTCAGATGTTTTGTTTTGCTCAATATCTTGCTCAATTAAGTATTATCTTTGCTTCCAAGGCAAAATCAGCACTTTGTTAGAAGGAAGTCCATAACTTTTCATTATTAGGGCTGAACCATTAAAATTTTTTTTCCCTGATGGCTTGCATAGAAGCAAGACCAAAATCTTGGTAGCTTTGAAAGACTGTCTACTACTAATAGTTGTAGATGCTTGATACATAGTTTGACAGTCCAGGTGGGATTAAGCTGACCTTTACATCACGTTATATATTCTCTGGTAATTACAACAGAAAAGAAAAACTCAAAATGCTGAGTGGACTAAGTCAATGAGAGGATCCCTCTACCCTAAATACAAAATAGGAGAAATGTTATTATTTTCAAAGACACATTCAGGGCTAAACTCAAGAGTCCTGGCAAACTGCTTGGAATCTCCATTTGAAAGTTATTTTGTCTACTAGAAGGCACTGTCAAGCTTACAGTCACCAGCTGCTGCACTTTACATTATAACTACAGTAGTGAAATATCATGTAGCTGAGTACATCAGACACTCAGTTAGGCATTCTGAAACCCCAGTGCAAGGAGTCTACATCTCCTCATTGCTGCAAAGTTACTAACTGTTTTCTTCCAAAATTTGTGCAATAAATATCCAGTGCAATGGAAAAGCCCATGATCATGCTATTACAAAAATAATGGCTAAAAAGGCTGTGTAGATGTTCCAAAAACATTTTTATGCTCGGGGCCATCCAGCTGGAAAGCAGCTTGGCAGAAACGGACCGGGGGGGGCTCTTAGACACCAAGTTGAACATGAGCCAGTAATGTGCCCTTGCTACAAAAAAGGCTAATGGTATCCTGGGCTGCATCAAGCAAAGTATTGCCTGATGATATCATCATCAAGATAATATCACTTTTTTACTATGAGGGTGACCAAGCACTAGTACAGGTTGCCCAGGGAGGTGGTGGAGTCTGCATCCTCAGGAGTATTTAAAAGCTGTCTGGACATGATCCTGCACAACTGATTTTAGATGGCCCTGCTTGAGCAAGGGGTTTGGACCAGATACCTCCAGAGGTCCCTTCCAACCTCAGCCATTCTGTAATTCTGTCATTTAGTTTGGGGACTGATAGGAATTCAGTCATTATTGATAGATAGTCATGATAGATTGAAAGAAATGGCTAAGAACCCTTATCTGAACCTTTATTCAGCCTCCTGGCCATGGCCAAGCTATTTCAATAGGCAACAGACTATTGAACCCCAGAGCTCATGTACATGTATCCTAATAAGGCTCATACAGGTGGACCTCTCACAAATTATTCCCCAATTAATTCAGTGGCAATTAAAGCTGATCAAATTTTGTAAGCTAATAATATGCTTTTCCAGGCCAAGAGATATAATTAGTGATGGACAGAAATTCAGCTTCTATATATCAAGACCAAGGAGAAATATATTATGCATCCATTTTGCAGCAAGTGATGTGAAAATAAATAAGGTAATATAAATTAATCTGAAGAAGAAATATAGAAAACCCTGGGGAAAAAAAAACCCTGAAATTAAGCATGTAAGTAGAAATTATTTTCATCCATATTATTTCTAATAGAGATAGATATTCTATATCTATTAAAAATCAAATCAAATAGATTTGATTTTTATATATCTATCAAATAGGTAGATCCTAATACTCCTTTGAGAGCTGCTGCTAGAATGACTAAAGAAAACCTTATGCATTATCTTTTGTTTTATTACTGCTAATATGTTCTTTAAAATTACTTCACCTTACTGAAAGCAAATCTAATGCAATCACTGCAATTGACTAAACCTGTAACTTTAAAACTTTTCTGGGAAAATGAATGTGTCAGTATCATGCACAAGTATTATTTAGCCAAAAAAAAAAAAGTGTGCTAAACAAATATAATGGAAAAGCAGAAATATAGCCATAAAGACTGAGAGCTACTTTGGGGTAGTAATTCTGCTGCTCCTGACCTTCTAGGGGCAGTATCTTGTGACTAAAGCCATATGAAGCTTTGATTCTGGGATTCAAGAGCCCATATGGATGTATATATTAAAAAGGAGTTGTTCTGGATGGCAACAACTTTACTTCTGAGATCACAAAAGTATGATGGAATTGGTGCAAGCATCAGATTTCCCTGTGAAACCTGCTTGTTCTGGACTTAAGCAAGTTTTTGTGAGC
This sequence comes from Phaethon lepturus, assembly GCF_000687285.1. Lineage (NCBI taxonomy): Eukaryota > Metazoa > Chordata > Aves > Phaethontiformes > Phaethontidae > Phaethon > Phaethon lepturus. The sequence goes on from NW_010511247.1 coordinate 8,425, forward strand.
TTGTTTGTTGTTCTCCATTAAATGAATATAAGAAATGTTATCAAGGGCATCAGTGGACAACATACTGAATTTTCGAATCATTATTGACTCCTGTTATTTAGAAAAAATACCAGCTAACTCCAAGGACATCTTACTGTGGAAGTACCTGGTTTGTTCCTGAGACGTTTTTCTAAATCATGGCTGCATTCTTGGTCACTGAAGTAATTTAGGGCTTTACTTAATGTAGACTGGCAGGAAAAGTGTATGAAGATTGTCAAAGTGGTCCTGCGTTAGTATTTATGTAGATAGTATTGTCTGTTTACAAATCCCTTATCTTCTCCATCCCTGTATAAATATTTTCCTTTATTATGACAGAGGTAATTATGCACAAACCATACGAAATTCCTACTAGCACTCCAGTGCATCTTCAAATCCTCCCAGCAAAGTAGTGTATCTTATTTAAGGTCATTTCTAAATTGTACACATCTGCATATGTTCAAAGCAATGTGGCTTATACATACAAGTTAGGCTATTGGTCCTGGCAAAGAAGAATATTTTAAATATACCACGTTACCCACTGCTTTGCTGGGCTCTATTATTATTGTCATTCCCTTTGTAAGTGATTGTATAGGAAAACAAGCCTCATTGTTAGAAATGTTTTCTCACATGCTATAAAATTCTGATCACTATGTGCTCTCCCTCTCAAGTCAATTGGACCACATACAGAGCACAAAATCATTTATTTGATCCTCTTTAAAAGTGCTGTTGTAAGAGAGAACTGTGAAGGATTTTGGCAACACTGACCTATCTAGTTATTTCTAATTACAGTAAAATATAAATTACTTTCTCTGCTCAACACAGTAAGAGAGAACGGATGAATAAGTATTTTAACTTCATACCTTCAAATCAGAAAGTTCATTTTGGAGGAATTGTTTTGTTTGCATTGCATAGATGAATATCCAGTCTGATCCTTTGAAGGAGAAACTATTAGGCTCAACTCACACATTTCTGCTCTGATTAGCTCTGTTTCACTTTCTTGCTTAATCATAGAATCATAGAATCTTTGCATTGGAATGGACCTTTAAAGGTCATCTAGTCTAAGCCCCCTGCAGTGAGGAGGGACATTTTCAACTAGATCACGTTGCTCAGAGCTCCATCCAACCAGAACTTGAACATTTCCATGGATAGGGCATCTACCACATCTCTGGACAACCTCTTCCAGTGCTTCACCACCCTCATGGTGAAAAGTTTCTTGTTTCAATTTAAAACCATTACCCCTTGGCCTATTGCTATAGGCCCTGCTAAAAAGTCTGTCCCTGTCTTTCTTATGAGCCTCCTTTAAGTGCTGGAAGGCTGCAAAACGCTCTCCCTGGAGCCTGCTTTTCTCCATGCTGAACAACCCCAACTCTC
>NW_010511248.1:0-31903 GCF_000687285.1 Phaethon lepturus
AGGTTGGATCGATGGGCCAAGGCCAACTGTACAATGTTCAACAAGGCCAAGTGCTGGGTCCTGTACTTGAGTCACAACAACCCAGGCAATGCTACAGGCTTGGGGAAGAGTAGCTGAAAAGCTGCCTGGTGGAAAAGGACCTGGGGGTGCTGGTTGACAGCTGGCTGAACATGAGCCAGCAGTGTGCCCAGGTGGCCAAGAAGGCCAACAGCATCCTGGCCTGTATCAGAAATAGTGTGGCCAGCAGGACCAGGGAAGTGATCGTGCCTCTGTACTCGGCACTGGTGAGGCTGCACCTCAAATCCTGTGTTCACTTTTGGGCCCCTCACTACAAGAAAGACATTGAGTTGCTGGAGTGTGTCCAGAGAAGGGCAACGAAACTGGTGAGGGGTCTGGAGCACAAGTCTTATGAGGAGCGGCTGAGGGAACTGGGGTTGTTTAGTCTGGAGAAGAGGCGGCTGAGGGGAGACCTTATCTCTCTCTCCAAGTACCTGAAAGAGGGTTGTAGTGAGGTGGGTGTTGGTCTCTTTTCCAAAGTAACAAGTGATAGGACAAGAGGAAATGGCCTCAAGTTGTACCAGAGGAGGTTTAGATTGGATATTAGGAAAAATTTCTTCACCAAAAGGTTGTCAAGCATTAGAACACGCTTCCCAGGGAAGTGGTTGAGTCAGCATCCCTGGAGGTATTTAAAAGACGTGTAGACGTGGTGCTTAGGGACATGGTTTAGTGGTGGACTTGACAGTGCTAGGTTAACCGTTGAACTTTATGATCTTAAAGGTCTTTTCCAACCTTAACAATGCTATGAATCTATGATACGATTTTCCATTTTGGTTACAGAAATCTGCTTCACTCATCTGATGTCTCTGACATAGAAGGTGTTCATTCTAATTCATCTGTGATATGACTACTAAGATCACCTTTCATATGTGCTGATGAAGAAACCCTAGATAACACTTTGGATCCTCTTTCTGGTTTCTTCTATTAGATTTAAACTTCTTGTTCTTTACTAAGTTCTTATTTGTCCACCCTTCTGCTTTATTTCATGCTGCTCTCTGCACAGCCTCGGATTTTTTAGAGCAAGGAAAGTCCACCTATTGTGGTCCTCTTACGCATCTTAAAACAAATAATAGTGAAAACATCTCTCCAGATCATTATTTCTCTTAGGTTTCCCAATGTTTGCTTAGGGCAACAGCAGTGTTCATCCTTTGACCACAGGCAAGTGGATTTTTTGTGAACAAAACCCTGTCTGTAGGCAAATCTCAGTGAGGAAAAAGGACTACTACTACTACTAATCTGTCATTGACACATACATGGATATTTTTAATATGCGGCATTCTTAGGAAGGAGAGTGGGAAATCTACTCTGTTTTGATGTGATTGGACTGGCTCATGGACTATAGGTGAAGTGCTCCTCACTTAAGAGAACTGTGTTGTAGTTAAAATCATTTTTAAGAGAATACATTCTTCTTGGACCTAGACAAGAAGAATTGTAACTATTTGCTTAAATTACTTCATATTAATCACAGGAAAAATACGTAGTTTTTGGTTTCCAGCATATCAGACACTTTTATCCTAGGAAAACAAACTCATTTTCAGGCATCAAGTTCACACTGTTTTTCTCACTTTCTGAATAGAAACCACTTCTGGAAAACAGTTTCAAGTGCATGACATGTTGAAAACTGCTGGAGTAGGTGTTTGAATTATGAATTAAATATCAAGCAACCTGGTATTTGACAAGTGTTCTGTTTAATTTTCTGTAACTGTGATCGAAGCTACAGCAAGTACTCTGACAGAAATATATTTCCTAGTTTGTTGAAGCATTCTGACACAATCCATTCATAAAACTTATTGAATCTCTCCAAAGTGAGATTATAGAATATTTTTAAAATTATTTTTCAGTTAAAAAATAATCATATGAGCATAGGAAAGGCATCTGTTAGAGACCTCTTCGGTGATAATATCCAGTTGTGTGCTGTTCCTAGCAACTGCATTGTACAAGTCCTTACACAAATGAGGGTTCTGCCTGTCAGTTAGATTTCTTAGCCTTGCTAATTCTATTTGAAGTTTATGTCAGAATTTCACCCCTGCTCCTGGTCAGAAATCTTTTCCCAACTTCTATCGTAATTTTAGTAATGGATATTTGATAAATGTTGCAACTTTTATCACATTTTTCCTTTTGTGTCACTAGCATTTACTTTATTCACTGTTTTTTATAAACAGTAGTTGTAAGTTTTTTCATTTTTCCTTTGTGTTATGTGTACCAAGCATATCTGTGCTTCTCTGGTAAGACAGAATTTCTGTTTCCCCGCTTCATCTGAGTGTTTTTTCTATATATAATTTTCATGTTTTAGGCCTATAAAGATAAACTGACTGTACAATGAAGAAGGAAGTTTTCCAGTGCTTCATACACTGGCATTAATATTCAGTTATTTCTGCCAGAGGAAAAAAAAGTTTGAAATATATCAAAATCAAGTTTGTGTTTCCTATTGCAATATAGCAGGGACTCAATAACGTGTGCCTGTATTGCATAGAGCAGAACAACATTTTAAGTATGGACATAATTAATCATATGAAAGATCCATCTGTAGTATCTCCCACATTGTTTATAAGGAAGTTCCTGGTGAAAAATAAAAATGGAGGAAATATATGCGATGCTTCCATCTAAAATGCTTCTACCTTATAAATAATTTCAACTCCAAGACTTCTTAAGTCACATGTGGTATTGTGTATTTAGTAAACCTCAGTGGATTCATTCCTATGTGCTTTTACAGCTTCCATTCTTAACCCCACACAGGACTTTAGTACCCACAACTTTTGTGGTAATAAGTTTTATAGGTAGCTGCCCCTTTGCTGAGTTTCATCTCTTTTTGCTTGTTTTGAACCTACTTTCATTTCATGCCTAGTATGTGTTTACCCAGGAAAAGAGTGTGAAATATTGATGCCTCTTCCATTCTCTCCACATCCCTTGTGATTTTGTAGACCTTCTTCATTTTTCAATTAATTTTAATTATTTTCCAGATTTAAGACTCACAGATTATTCAGTTGTTCCTCATATAGAAGTTTCATTCCTTACCTCTTTTATATCCTTTCTCAGATGACAGGACTAGAACTTCACATTATGTTCAAATTGTAGATGAGCCATGGTTTACAGTGGCATAACTGTATTTTCTGTACTCCTGTACTAGCATTTAATTTACTTTTTAACTGCTACTGAGCATTGAGCTAACTGTGTCATGGAACTACTTATTATAATCCTAAGGTCTCTCTTCTGAATAGTAATGGTTAGCTCAGAGCTCATCATTTTTATGTGAAATTAGGATAGTCTTTTCCCCATGTGGTACTTTACATTTATCTACACTTAATTTCAGTCATTCAGGCTTATAAAAGACATATTCTGCTACAGTTCTTCACAGTGCTCTCTCACCCTTACCACTCACTCTAGATAATTCAGTGCCATCATCAAACTTTCTTACCTCTCTGCTTACCCTTTCCTATATAGTTTATGAGTGTGCTAAACACTACAGGTGTCAGCACAACTCCAGTGGAGATTTCCACTGTTCAAACTCAAGGGTTTCTTTGCTTCCATTTAAGGACCTTCCTTTTTATGCTATAACTGCTTAGTCACCTTAAAAGCCTGTGGTGAAGGATATTTTCAACTGCCTTTTGGAAAGCTTAATTGATTACGTTAACCAGATCACCTTTATCCATATGCATATTTGCTCATTCAGTGAACTTCAGTAGTTTTGTAAAGAAGGATTTTTTTGTAAAAGCCAAGCTGACTCTTCTCAAGCAGATCATAATTACTCAGGTGTCTGCCATAATTCTATTCTTTATTCTAGTTTATAAGACTTTGCCTGACATAGATGACAAGCTTACTGGTCTGTAATTCCCTGGCTTTCTGGAGGAGGATTTTAAAAAATTGCCACCCTCCTATGGGTAGGCACCAAAGTAGTTTTATGTAAAAAGTTATTCACCGTTGTTAATAATTCAGCTATTTCATCCCTGAGTTCCTTTAGAACCCATGAGTGAATACTGTCTGACCTTTGTGATTTGTTACCTTTTCATATTGTCTATTTGTTCCAAAACTTCTTCAAACCAAATCCCTGACAAAATCCCTTAGAAAGAACAGATGCATGAGAGAGATCACCCCAGTTTCATCCACAGAATGCAAAGAATGTATTTAACTTTTCTACCATGGCTTTCCTTTTGTATTCTCTTTATATCTATTCATCCGCTGGTCTTACAAAGTGTCTGGCAGGCTGTGTTCTTCTGGCATGTTTTAAGAAAGATTTATTACTCATTTTGTTTTGATATATGATAATATGGTCCATGTAGCTCACATTACCCACTTTTGCCCCAGATAAGAGAAGAAATTGTCATTTGGCTCCCATGTGAGGTCCTTTGATTTTGCACTACTTAGCTGTCTTAAGAGAGTAAACTTAAGAGTTTTACTACATCGTTGCTCAAGTCTGATAATTTTTCCTTGATCTTGGTAGAAACTTCAAACTTCATGTCATCATTAGCATATGCCTTACTTCCTTTCTCCAATTCATTAATGAAATAATACAAAACTCAAGGATGATTCTTGAGAAACTCAACCAATAAATTCTCTTCTCCTAGTTCCTTTGGCATATTCCCTTGGCTCCTTTCCAAATCTGACATTATTTGCTATCTTCTCCATCTCAATTGCTAATCTCCCGTGAGTGAATAGCAAAAAGTACATTGAAATCTGCCTATATTCCATCTTTGTTATAAAAAAAACAAACCAAACCAAACAAACCCAAAGAACTGTCTTGCAGAAGAGATGTCAGATAGGTTAGCTTAGCTCTGCCCTTGATGGATTTTATTGTTTCCCAGAGATATACACCTTTCTTTGTTCTTTGCTTCAAAATATATTTAGCGTTAAGTAAGTTTATGCTAAAAGTCTGTGGTTTTCTGGATAGTTATTTTGCCTTTCTTAAACTTGGTAAATATGCAGGTTGTTCACGAATCCTTGTCTAACTCCCTATTGTCCATGGATTCATAAATCCTGGTGAAAGGACTTACCATTTCATGCATCATTTTCTTCAGTCTGTTTTGGGTAAACATTATGTTGTCTTCTTAGATATGTCAGACATTCTGCCTTCAAGATTTGTTTCTGATGCGGTCATTTCCATTCTGAGCAGTTCTTTCCTGTTAGCTATTTGTCTCTTAATTTCTGTCATGTAACACTAGGATCTTTCTGTTTAATATTTTTTTGCCCAAGCCACAAGTAATATTCACTCTCTACCTGAAACTTTACTTGCAGATCATCCCCTTGGTTCAGACTGTAAGTTAATAAAAGGTTGTACTTAGAGAGGATCTATGCAAAAATAGAGAATGTCACATCATGCATGTAGACCATGACACTTCCTCTGTACCTAAACTTTTCTGTGTTCCAATAAGGTATGATCATCCCTGCTGCTTAAGGAGAGGATAACTTGGCCTTTATTGAGCCATAAGCAAGGGGTATAGGTACTATGTATATATATATAGGAGTATAGGTTGCTCAGGTTTTCACTATACAGAAGAACTTGTCATTAAGGTTAAAGCAACTTCTATTTAGGAAAATACTGGTAAATGCCTTTAAAAAAAACACACAAAAATGCAATTTTTTTTTTCTTTTTAAAAACTCAAGCCTGTCTAATACTTACAGTAAAGAAATTTGTGAAAATATACTATTTCTTCACTATACAAACTTAATAAAATTCTGGACAGTACATGCAATTCTTCACTGATAAGAAGCACTACTATGTATTCCAAGAGTGTTTCATCCTACTGAGCAGGCAGTACTGAAATTTTCTGCTGTTTCTGAAACATGAAATCAACTTGTAATAAACTAGAGACTTAGTCAGACCCAGCAACTACTCAATGCATCCACTAATTTCCTGATTTCTGCTGTTTCCAGGCCTTTGTCACCAGAAGTTGGCAGAAATGTGGATGTATTTGCTGGCTCTGTAATTTTAAATGACAAATTTTTTCACTGTTCTTTCCTTTTCCCTTCCCCATTTTGTTCTTTCCCCTGTTTTTTAGCACTTAGAGATAGAGCTGAATACTATCATTACAGTACATAGTGTTTGTCTCTTTCTACAAAACTTGGTTTATTTATGACTTTTATGATCATTTAAAATGCATCAGTACACTTACAGTCTGAGAAGGCATATTTATTTTAAATTCAGAATTTAGGTAGAGATATAAACAGTGTATAACTTGTAGATGCCTGAATTGATGAACTTTCTCCTGAATAGAAATGCATGATCTCACTTGGGCCTAGAATGGGTCAGGTCACGTTCTCAGATATTTCAAACATTATGTCAAGATGTAACTGTTAAAGGCAAGTGTGCAGTTACAGCCCTACCCAGCAATTTTCCAGCATAGCCCTAAGGGTTTAATGCTACTTTCAGGAATGCAGCATTGCATAGCTGTGATTAGAGCCAACTTCTTACATATTCTCATCATTTACTGCTATAGTACCTTTTCCCTTAACACAGCATATACATGAGAAGTCAGCCCTCAGCATTCTCATTTACAGATGATGTGCAAAGAAAGCAGAGCTGACTTACTGATTGACCTGTTGGAGCAAAAGATAAGGTATTCAGTATTCATGCTGAGAAAAGTTCTAAAATCCTTCCTCTTCGGAGCACCTCTCAGGAGTAAGCAAACCACCTTCCTAAACACAGGCAGTGACTTCAATGTCTATGTATTCTGCTGAGATACACGGGGGTTATTTGGAAGTAAAGCCAAAGAAACTGAGCTACAGTTGTAAAATATAAATGAACATTCAGAAACTTTTCATGTATACTCTTCAATACTGGCCATTTATGTGCTATCTTACAGTGACACCTAACTTGGGTATATTTTGATTTAATAACCATCTTCTATCCTGTATGAAAAGGTAGTGTAAAGACGCACTGTGTTTTAAAAATAAGTTTTGTTAGCTATCGATTAAATGAGGGACCATAAGAGCCTGGTTTGTGTTAGTTCTGGATTTCGTAAATATACATCTCCAGTAGCATTCCTTTTAAAAAAAATAGTCAAACTATCTCATTCTATATTATTTGGATTAATTTCTGACGTAAGTTTTTCATTCTTCTCTTTACAGTACCAATCCATAGATCCAGGTTAACACTGTGAAATTACAGCATTTGTGCTACATTTTAGAATCATGTGTGAGTGCGAAGTGTTTTGAGCCACATCATTTGACTCAATTATTAAGTCTAAGCATAGTGATGAATTTGTTGACCCAGACCAAATGGACCCTAGAATAAATGTAATCTGATAGGATTTTGGTATTTTTGTTCCCAAGCATTAGTCTTCTGCCATCACTGAACCCAAAGGCAAAAATATTGATCAGTATAACTGAAGAAGTATATATGAATCTGTATACGAACCTTCTACTCTATACATTTCTATGTTGTAGAATACCTGGTTCTAATGTGCAAGCGACTGTTACCAGAACACTTGGGTAGACCTTTATATACACTTCTTCTCTGAACTAAGTTTATGGTGCTAGAAGATCAGTAGATAGCCCTAGGGCAGGATTAATCTCATACACAGACAGATGTGCGCTAGGCACCCAGAGTGCAATTCCGTTTCCTGAATTGAGGTACCCAGCAGCAGCTGAGACTCCTCAGGTGTGCTGCCTGGCCACAAGCTATTGCCTCATCTCAGACCTCCTGTACATTGTGTCACATCTGCTGGGTTGATGGGGATGTCTTGTTTATACCAGCACGTCTGTCACTAGGCACTTCAATTTAGCACCTAAATTAAGCTCTTGAAGTTGAACCCTTTTACCCCAACTCAGAAAAGCACCTCATTTCAAGATGACACTTACATTTTACCTATTTAACCTAATTCTACTTAAGTGTGTGCATGATGTTAAGTATGTGATTAAGGTGTGCTTAATGTTCTGTAATGATTTCATACTTCTGTGTCTTGTTTCTCCTATCTTCATCGTCTGTGTTTAAACCTCTAAAGGTAGATGTCGGGAGAGTGCCCCCTCCCTTGCAAAGATGCGATGCGGCGAGGCGTACTTACCAGAACACCGCTTTAGCATTGCAAGCTGCAGCGTCCCGCTTTCAGGGGGCAATCTCTGCTGCCTCTTGTTACTCAGACCAGACCTGTGAGGGATGTACCGTGCTTTCTGTGCTGCAGACCCAGGCATGATGGATTATCCTGGTCACTCTAGATAGGAAGACAAGTAGGGCTGACTGTCCAGTTGCAACCCAGGGGGAGGTTTTAGCTCTTCTGGGAGGTGCTGTCTACTCCTTCTCAATACTTAGCACTGTTTGCCTTTCCATTGTGGCACAAAACACAAATCATGCCAGGACTATGGCAAGCCTGGGAGAAAGAGGCTATCGGGGTACTTGCCTGCCTTCAGCCCTCTCTCTGGCTTTTACAGTAGCAGTTGTTTTCCTGTTTGTTGTTATGACAGCAAGCAAATGTAAGGTTTCCTCAAGTGCTGTAACTCCAGTGAGAATATCAGTACTTGAAATACACAATGTAAAGCTATTATAAAGCCCAGCATAGTTATCTGCTGCTCAAGGTAGCTTACAAAAAATAAATTCAATAGTGTCTCTAAACAGGTTCTTTAATTTTTCACTCTCTACATCTCTTAGGGATGGAGGATGTTCGTAATTTTGCATACGTCAATGCAAATGCAATTCAACGTAGTACTGACATATAGTCTAATTGTCTTTCAAATGGAATTTTGTTTTTTGAGTGCTAATTTTCAGGTAATGACTTTCTAATTGATTTTCTTTTTATGAAGGACCATTGATTCATTCCCTTCAATGAAACTCAGTTGGCTTCCCAAGAGAATTTATGAAAAGCTGCTGAAAACAAGGATCTATCACTGCTGCTTTCTTTCTACTTTGCTTTGCTCTCCGTTCTGTCTAAAGTACATTCTTTTTATTCTTACCTACACAAGCTTAGACTAACAAGGCTAAACAATTGTATTATGTATATATATGAGTATGAAATGGGGTCTTTGAAAAAAATGCATTTTTATTCAAAGATGGATTGAACTTTTGTGACATTCTTCCTAAAAACTAGATATTCATTTTGGCCTCTGATACATTAATATGACAGCTGTTTAAAATTTGTGCCAGAGTTATTCTAAGCAATCAATTTGAATCACACAGAGATTATCTGAACTGATGTTAGTTTACAAAAAGAGGAATGACAATTTTTAAATGGAAGAATGAGCTATTGTGTTATCATGTTGCTTGTATCATTGACTTAAGTCACAGCTGAGTTTATATGAAGCACAGTGGACACCCTGAAAGTTTTCTGTTGCAGTACAATATAGCAATCCCAGCTAGATAATAATGCGTAATGTGAGTGATAATTGGAAACCTTTTAGTGATCCTATTTAAGAAGAGGTTGAACCCTGATATTTAAGACAGAACTCTGATGTTTAAAATTGCACTCCACCTTTCCTATGCTGCTGCAAATCCTTGTCATGGGCAAGTAAAACATGTAGGATAGATATTGGACCTCAGTAATAAATAAGCAAGAGAATAAATACAACAAAAAATGAATAGAAACCCATGTTGTTATTTTAATCTTATTTTACGCATCCATGGTGGGATGGTGTGGGACACAGTGGGAAGCTAGTGTCTTTAAAAGGATGCCTTTACAGGTTTTGCAAACCAGATCATGTTGTTATTTTGCAAGCTGTTCCTGACAAACTACCAGTTTTGATTAATTATCTGATTATTATGATGTTATGGAAGTATAACCAGTGTTTTCTCATCCTAGTTTGCCAGGTTCTTGGAAAGGAGAAGTTGTCCATGATAGTGAACCATTCTTTAATACAAAACAAAAGATGTAATGAGATCCAGTGACTGGATGAACAAATAAGACAAAGCCCAGGTAGAAATAATGCTTATTTTTAAGTCTGAATATAAGTAACTATTGGAAGAGTTTCTCTGCGGGTGTGACACATTTAATTTTCCATCACTTTCAGTTTTGAAAATAACCTTATGAATGGTGCACTATAGCCCAGACTGAGAACTCATTACTTGAACTAGTGCATGGGAGTTGGTACTCTGTGTCTACTGCACTCAAGATTAGATTACCGTAATACTCCCTTCTGGCCACAAAAGTCAATGAGTCTCTGTAATTTTGTTTATTTCTTTTTTTTTAAGCAAGCAGGGATGTAAAAGCAGTGCATGGATTGTTCTGTTTTTATTTTTAAAGGATCAGTGCATAAATAATAGCTAATTAATTCTCAGCAAACACTTCTGAGAGTATTATCTCCATTTTACAGACAGAATGAGTTTCAGAGACATTGGATCTCAAGCAACAAAGCACAACTGCCAACAGTCATTCCTGGCTTCAGTGCTTGTACTATTACAAGTATTTACAGAGCTTTATCAAACAGCTGTAAAGACATTTCCTGCAAGTGCCTCCTGAAATACTATAGAGAAACAGTAACATTATGAAAGCCTCTTCCTTCAGAAGAGCTCCAAATTTCTTCTGAGCACTTGCAAGCTTGTTTTCAAAATACTCTCAAGCAGTAAATAAATTAGTCTAGAAGGCAGAGAAAGTGAAAGACACGGAGATCCTGGTTCCTTTGTCTTTCCACTCCTGCTTCCTAAAAATAACCACATAGAGTATTTTTTGGTCCCTCTCATATATAGTTGTAAAGGAAGGGATATGCCAGACTAATAAATAACAAGATCATGGCATCTTCACTACGAAAGTTGGTGATGCTAGGAACATCTGCTGTTATTGGAAGATGGCAATGTCCATGTGACATATATTTGGAAGATTCACTGTGTATCTGCCACACCTCAAATCCTGTGTTCAGTTTTGGGCCCCTCACTACAAGAAGGATGTTGAGGTGCTGGAGTGTGTCCAGAGAAGGGCAACGAAGCTGGTGAGGGGGCTGGAGCACAAGTCTTATGAGGAGCGGCTGAGGGAACTGGGGTTGTTTAGTCTGGAGAAGAGGAGGCTGAGGGGAGACCTTATCATTCTCTACAACTACCTGGAAGGGGGTTGTGGTGACATGGGTGTTGGTCTCTTCTCCCAAGTAACTAGCAATAGGACAAGAGGAAATGGCCTCAAGTTGCACCAGGGGAGGTTTAGATTAGATACTAGGAAAAATTTCTTCACCAAGAGAGTGGTCAAGCATTGGAACAGGCTGCCCAGGGAGGTGGTGGAGTTACCATCTCTGGAAGTGTTCAAAAAACGTGTGGACGTGGCGCTTCGGGACATGGTTTAGTGGGCATGGTGGTGTTGGGTTAACGGTTGGACTTGATGATCTCGAAGGTCCCGTCCAACCTTAATGATTCTGTGATTCTGTGATTCTGTGAAAAGGGCTAGAGATTTTCTGTATCCTAGTTATCATTGGTAACTGCATCAACCTTTGGAGTTCTTGATTTTAGTGCATGCAAAGTATTTTAGATAAGTTATTTTTATTTTCTGTTCTCTTGACATGTTCAGAGAGTACTGCAGCTACAGCCAGAAACTGAGACATGTATTAGTGTTAGATGGCAATAGTAATAATTGCCCTGTTTTTTATTTTTAATTTTTTTCTCTGGCCATTCTTTGCTAAATCTTGACTTAATACCATGTATTTATTTTCTTCTTTTCATAAACATTACAACTTGGAAGCATACAAAAACAAAATAAAAAGATACAAAATTATATTAAATGCATGTTTTTCAAGTTTCTATAATTTTTAATGCATTTTGTAATGTTAATGACAATAGTTCCTAATGTTTTAAGGACAGCTGAAGACATGTTTAAAGAAAGCTTATTATTTTGTCTTTATCCAGTCTTACTTCCCATTATTTGGAAGCTCATTTGACTTATGGAGACCTGAAAATGCTATTTGCAATTAACTATAAACCCAGCATTAAACACATACTGAAAGTATACTGAAAAAACACCTGAATAATTAATTTTGTCTTCAAAGGTTGTTTATTGTTATCTCAATATGTAATATTAACTTCACACTTGAAGCAATTAATACACAATAACCAGTCTTTATTTCTCACAGCTTGATTTACCATTGTATTCCTGTAAAAATTTCAGATATGGCACGTGTTTTCATTCAGGGTTGTTTCTTGCACGCTAGTAGTCTAGACAGAACTGCAATGATCTGAAAAGTAGTCTTTGGGAATTTCTGTGATTTCACATAGTAATGAAATCCACTCATAACTGAGAAAAGATGATTTTAAAAATTGACCAACCTGATTTCTTCATCACTCGAAAGAAAAGAGTGATGAAACCAGCAAGTGTGGTAATTTTGATTTATAGTTATAAATTGAAGTCACAAATTAAGATTTTCTATCATGGGCAATGTTTTTTATATTAGTATATAAACAATTAAGAGCTCAAAAGCTTTTGTTATTTAGTTGCGATGTCCCTATTGAATATGTAAGATTCTAAATAGTATTTAAGATAGGTTTTGCCTTTGTACTTTTTCCCGCAGGGAGTTTCAGAGTCCCATAATCCAATGCACTAAGTGCAGGGACATGGAATGACATTGCTGGGTTTGTACCTGCCTTTCAGAAGTGCACTCACTAGTAACAGCCTTAGTTTCTTGGGTTGCAAAGTTTCACATGAGTAACCCAGTAGAGTAGTGGAGTTGTGTAGAAGAAATACAAGAATCTTTGGGACCAGACTGGTGTACAAGGAATAAACACTGTTCTGAAAATTACTTAAAATGTATTTAAAAAGCATCAAAGTGTGTGAAGATTGCCAAGTTACATCAGTACTAGAGAGGCAAAGAAACCAAGGACCACACTGGGTTCCTCTGTGCTTGCCCTTCTTCTCAAGGTGAGAGCTCCTGTTACTGTTGAGCTCTATAGCACAGCAGCCAGTGATCAGGCAGCTGTTGCTGTTCTTATTTTAGTAATGATTGCAATTGTGTTTGATTACTTTGGAAACACATTCTTCTCTCATTCTACAGAAGTTGTAGTAAAAGTAATTTTTGTCTATTAATGAATAAAACCTCACAACTTCCTGGGAGAAAAGCAGTTTTTATTCTGTCTCTATAACCATTTCACACTGTTTTTTGTATTCTTTTTCTTTTAACATGAATCAGTCATTAGGCAACTTTTGAAATTAAGTTGTTTATCATATTCTCCATTTTGTAGAATTCATTTATATTACACCCAGGAAAATTTATGTTTTACTGTGTAGCCTCTGAAGAGTGGCAAGCTTTTAATTTAGTACCTATCTCCCACTTTGCTTAGCTGGCCATAAAAGCCTGAGATTTCTAGTTTAGGTGCCCATGTGAATGCTTGAGTAAGTGCTTAATAAGTATTATTTTATTTTTACAACCCCAGAAAACAAATTAATTTTTACTCCCTATTTTTATATGTGGAACTGAGACAGTGAAAGATTAAGTCAAAACTTCCTAATAATCATTTTGTATGCCCAGGAAACTATACTAAGTTTCACTGATGTTTTTTGCAACCTATTTGTCTGGTATCACATGGGAGCTCTGGGCAGTCACAAAGAGAATCCAGCTCCTGTGCTATAGGGCACACCCTATATGTTACCTTCATCCTTTCCCATCTGGCAGTCCACAGGCTTGGAGACTATGCATGTTTCAGTTTGTCATGCAAATGAAGGAAATATCTCAAAGATATCAGTCTTACTCATTATGAAACCTCAAATTATCCCTGGGGTGGGTCTACCCTGTGACCTGAAATGTCTAAGAGTGAAAATCTGTTGAGTTTATTTAAGACTAAGAGCAAGTTAATGATTACTCCCCAATGTGTTAAGAAATTTTTACTAATGATGCAATCAGTTGATCTTGACAGCAAAGATGAAAGGTCGTATTATCACATATTAAATCTAGGTGTAAATATTGTATCTTGAATCTTGGGAACAAATTGCCAAAGACAAGGATAGACTTTTATCAGCAAAAGTCTCCAAATCAAGGCCATCTGTTTTGGTTGTTGAATATAGATGTGGTTAAAAATGAAGAAGCCACCCCAAAACCTCAAGATACTGCAACCTCAGTTGGTTAGGATATCAGGATGGATAATCACAATTATCTCTTTGGGTACTATATGAATCTCTGGGGAACAAATAGCTTGGCATTATAGAAATAAATTAATATCATAGTGTTATTCAGGAATTCATTAAGACTGCAGGAAACATCACTTCTAACCTTCCAGTGTTGACCTTACAACCCTAATGTTATTTTAATATTTTTTGTGTATATCTTATGTTTTTTAAAAATCTAAAACTTTCACCATTTTGTGTCATCCTGAACATAATCTACAGGGTTCAGCATAGATGTTGAAATCTCTGGTTCATTATGCAGGCCTGAAAATTATCTACTAACTTTGTGAATATTGGTAGAAGTTTTCAATGTTATTTTGGTATCCACACTAGAAAGGAATCAGATATTCTGGTGAGCTATTTGGCATATCTCTGGAATATTACAGTCAATTTTGAGATGTGGATTTCCTGCCTTTGCTGTGTTGCCATCTATGATGTACCATAAAGTAAAACTTAACTTAAACAGTAACTTAACTTAAAACAGTATCCATATGTTTGTGTCCTCTTGTTCTTGAGCCTAAAGGTTAGGGGAATAGGGTGATTAAGTGGGTTTGTTGGTAAGCAAACAAAAAACCACAGTCTGTACACACATGCACTCTAAGATGTCCTACCTCAATATTCATGTAATACAAAGTTAACAAAGGATTGCTGTTCTGTCCTGGAAAGCAGTCAGTTTCCCTAGCAAAATGCACAGATAACTCAGTAATGTTTCTGCGCATGAAAGGGTATGAAAAATTAATATGTAGAAGTATGAGAAAAGCAATTCATTCTTGGGTTTGGGGTGTATGAGCAGGGTGGAGAGGTAGTTCTTTATTTGTTTTGGATTTTGGCTTTAGTCTTGATTACACAAAGTAAATTAAAAAAAGATAATATCCTACAAAAGTGCCAGAGGAGAAAAGAGCGTTCTACTTGCATCCAGTTTTGTTTGTTTGTTTGTGTATGGGGTTTTTTGTTTGGTTTTTTGTTGATTTTTTTAAAAAGAAAAACTGCAAACATCAATACACCAAGTTAAAAGTCTGTGACAGATTTGACTATGAAAATCATACTTGTAATTTTTATTTCAAGTACCTGAAATTATATCCAAGGTATCATATCTTGCTTTATGATTCCTCCAATTCTTTGTCTTCAAGTTTTAAAAGCTTTTTCTAGTAATCAGTGTACAAAACTGAAATCTGTAGGAGTCATCTGTGAACAGAAGGTGGAACTATCCCTTAAAGATTTCTTTAAACTTTAAGATTTCTTGAGGCTCCTGTTAAAATAATAAAATCTAAATAATAAAATCTAAACGTTCCTGTAAATGAGATCAAGTTCTTTCTAAGTATAGCAATGGTTAAGCAGGTTATAAAATGTTAACATATTATATTATAAAAATCAATAATGTTATGTTGCTGAATGGTTTGGTTTTGCTGAGAGATGTGAAAGGGTAAAAGGCAACAAGCACAGCTTTCAGCATTATTCTTTGGATGTAGTGATAATTACATGATATTATACATCAAATTACAATGCATACATGGTTAAAATATTTTTTTAGCATACAAAGACAGAACCTGGACCTGAAAGTAAAGCCCCTGGGAATCAGTGGAGAATTTAAGGGAGTAATGCGATCAAAATTATGATTCTGTTTAAAAACTGCTAGGAAATATTTTGAGCATAGAAAATATGTGTTCAGTTATATTAAAAGCCTGTTACTAGGTGGTAATAAGATGCATTTTTATTTACCTAACAAAAACATAAAATATTTAGATTTCTTTATCTTCATCAAAGTTTGATTGAAATTGGCCCAGTGAGCTCCAGAGTTAAGAGAGAAAGACTGGCAGACAGAAGGATGCATGGTTGCACATACATATATTCGGTACAAGATTGCATGGGTATTCTGCTATTAATAAGCCAGTGTTAAGATGTAAAGCAAACATCTATTTCTTCCTGGAAATTAAAATAGAAGAATGATAGAAATGCAGTGATCATTGCTTGCATACTGGTTTTAAAGGGTTTTGAACTGAGTGAGAGCAGAAGTGTCTCAGACACTTTTCTTGACTTAATTAACCTACTGTTCTCATTTCTCTCTTCATTGGAGATCTCATTGGAAATCACTCCAGTCCTTATATATTAATTTAAGACCTGATTTAAAGTGGATATTTGACCAAGTTCCTTGCTTTGAGGATGTGAGTAGTTTTTCAGAAATCCGTGCTGTTACATTCATAACATGGGTAACTTGCTTAACTGAAATGTGTGGCTGAGGGAAGGATGTGGGTAACTGTCCTGGAACTGGGAGATACTGTCATCACTGACAGTGGAATCAAGTTCATATGAGCACAGAGTACAGTCAGCACCATTATAATGTTTACTTTATCCACATGTTGTTAATCCTGAGATTTTAGGAGCTCTGGTCGTTTTATAACCATGAGTCTCAAAGGTAAGATTCAGCACCTCTTGAAGGTATCATTTAGGGTTTCATCATTTGGGATATGAAAAATACCTGCTATAGCTTTTAATTGCTTTCAGATACTGTTTTTCTATTCAGATGCATCACTGTGTGAGATTATTATGAAGGATGCTATAGAAGTATTGTTTTGCTGTGAACATGTTTGTTTTGGTTTTGATAGTTTTTAAGGAAAGAGTAGAGTCTGCAAGCTGTAGTGTTACTGATTGTGGTTTCAACAAAGAGAATGAAGAAATGGTTCTTTAAGCAAAACACTACCACCTCCTGACACTTATTCTTACTCCACACAGCACTAGGACATGAAAGTACAGGAATGCATCAAAACTGAGCTAAAATAGACCAAACCCAAATTTGTTGATTTCTGATCCATTCAATTTTTTTTCTGTTTATTTGCTATTTTTCTTTTTTTATGCAACCAGTTTTCTTACCAGTTGTTGTTTCTTCCTCTTCCCCGCTCCCCCCTTTCTCCTTGAAGTTAATCTCATAACATTTTCCTTTGTCCAGTCCTTTTATTCTTGCTGTTTCAGTTTACATGATACATTTGGGCTGGATTTTCATAGGTATCTAGCTGAAAATATTTCAGCAGTAATGAGGTACTTAGATCTTGATTCAATTTTCTGATGAAGTTAAGGGTGAGGCTTTTTAAAAATATTTATGTGATAAAACATGAACACGTTTTTGAAACATCTTTGTTTTCCCTGAAACCTACTAAGGATTTTAGTCAGCTTGTGCAGAACCAGCATGTGATGCCAGTTTTTTCCAGGGCGCCTGGATTTGAACTGCCCTGCTGTGCTGAACACCCTTCCGCAGCACTACTGGCCAAGAGGTCCCAGCACCAGCCTGCACTGCTCCTCTCCTCAATGGTGCAGGGTCTTGAGAACTTAAGTGAAGACCAAAGTTCTCCAGTTTTTCTTTGCTGTGCAGGCAGAGGCCTGACAGCCATAACCAAAGCTGTCAACTTCACAAGTTTGTAATCCTTCTAGAGTTTTGAAAAGTATTAATTTTTTAATTTTGGAGGTTTTCTATAAAATAAAAGTTTTAAGGTTTAGCCAGCTCCATGCTTAACTCACCTTGGAGTCCTCAAAGAAAACCCAGTTTCGTTTTCCACAGACATCTTCTATCTGTGGATGTTTCTGTATATTATAATACCACACTTTTATTAATGTGGTCTTTACATGCACATCCTGTTTCTGATTATAAGAGCCATTTATAGAGCTATAATACCATGGAACATAGACTCTTTAGTGTTTTCACTATTGCTGTGTCAAAATAAAGTAAGAAGCCTAGATTTTTTTCATAAATTCAGACCCATAAATTGTTCCCTCCTTTGCTTAAAATGCTAACGGCAAAATATAACTGTCAAGAGGTATAATAGTAAATATATAATTAAAGTAATGAAAAAATTACTAGTAATTAAAGTTATTTATGAAAAAAAAAGAGTTCTTCGTCCTCTTTTAATTGGAAAAGAAATGTCACCCTAATATTCCATGCATTGCCATATTTTTACATCACCCTAGAAAGAGCATACTTTGAAGTAATTTTCATACTTGCCTCTGAATAAATCATTAATTTGGATGGAGAATTCTTCACCTGAATTAAATCAGGTGAAGAATTATTTTTTCCCTTAAGCAAGTTAGGTTCTCCGTTATATATGTGATGATTTTTTTTGGCTGAAATGCTCTTTTTTCTCTCTGCTTCACTAAGAGCTGAAAGATTACAAATGTCTTTTTGTTCATTTGGTTGAGTACCTGTCCAACATTCTTTCATTCTTTTCCTCTTCGGTTAAAGTATGAAAACTTCCACTCCTGTGCACTTAATAACATTTCTTTTCATTCAGTCTTGAGACTCCTTACTTCAGAGATAATTCTTTTAATGCTGATAATTTCATTTTAATCCTTTATTGAATAAGGTGATCAAAGCATTTTCCCAAAATGAGATTTTGTAACACACTTGCTGAATTCATAAAGTTGAGTATTGAATGGAACTGCAAAACTGTCCTTTTACAGGAAAGTAAACCAATTTCCATCAGTTCTACTTAAATAATACTATTAAGCTGTATGATACTTTATTACTATACTACAATACTACTATACATTTATAATTTAGCTTTAACATTTATAATTATTGATTAGAATATCATTCCTCTGTAAATACAGGAAACAAAATTGAGTCTGAATCTGGTTAACTTTCCCTAACCTTTCTTACAATTTTCACAAAAAATTACCTTCACTTCTTTCAGGTTTTTTGTTTATGCAAAGCAAATTATACTGAATGTCTCTACTGTGTCTCTATGTACAGTAGTGTGGATGGAGCATATTGATAAAGTCAAAGTGATTTCAAAGATAATGCAGCTTCTTTTTACTGCTGCTTCTGTTAAGAAAGCTCCTGTGCCAAAAGCTTTTTAAAATTGTTTTTAAACTTAATTAGTTGGCCCATTAAAATATATTATCTGTCCTATAAACCCAGCCTGATAATGTAAATAAAATACTTGGAGCAGAAGAAAATTTACTTTTAAGGAAGACAGTCATAAAACTCTCAGTGAGTACTTTTGAAAACTCTGTTCAACATATATCCAAAAGCAGTGTTTAGAAAGGATTTAGGGGTATATTTTCTTACCTTTCTTCATTCTTACTACTTTGCTGTCCTGTGGAACACTGTTTTTGAGAAAAGTGGTTGTTACTCACCATATCCAATACAAGAAGAGAAATTACTTGTAGAATAGAGGATTTTGGAGTTGCAGTGGTGAGACAGTGCTACCTGTTTTACAGACAAGTGAGCTATTTTGGTAATTTTCCCAGTTTAGGTTAAAGAAAAACCACATTACCCATGAAAAGCACACATCTGGCAATAATATTTAAGAGAGTTCATGAGATTATAAATCTGAAAAACCTTTTCAATTTATATTTCCACCTTCTTCAGAAAAATAGTTTTGTAAGGGGGTTTCTTATTGTACATATCTATATTCTTTTTAGGCAGAGATTCACTCCCTATTTAAAAAAATCTCTTACTAGAGATGTGGGTCTAAATTATACTGTTAAATCTTATTAAACTGTTTGTTAACCTTAGAAAACATGCCCTTGAAAATTATATAAACTATTTTTTTATAAGAACCTGCCTTTCTGAGTCCACATACAATTCTCAGTCATAAAAAAGAGATTTTACAGCAATAGTACATAATTCACAAGCTTCTGTAAATTGATTTTTCAGCCTTGCAATGATGGATTTTGGCCTGATGTTTGCATTATCCACAGACTGTGTGTTATGGTACCACATTTATCTAAATGGAGGCTGTATTTAAAAGATATTGTCCTGCTGGAGAGTAAAGGGAATGCATTTTAATAATGGAGGAAGTTAATGACAGACTGCCCTATTTTCTATTGACTGTGTTTATGCATTCAGCAAGTGCTACTGGATCATATACCAATAGAAATGCTATAAATATCAAACAGAGGACCATAGAAACATAAAATAGTTTGGGTTGGAAAGGACCTTTTAAGGGCATCTAGTCCAACCTCCCTGCAATGAGCAGGGACATCACCAACTAGATCAGGTTGCTCAGAGCCCCGCCCAACCTGACCTTGAGTGTTGCCATGGATGGGGCATCTACGACCTCTGTGGGCAACCTGTGCCAGTGTTTAACCACCCCCATTGTGAAAAATTTCTTCCTTAGATCCAGTCTAAATCTACCCTCTTTTAGTTTAAAACCATTACCCCTTGTCCTATCACAGCAGGTCCTGCTAAAATGTCTGTTCCCACCTCTCTCATAAACCCTCTTTAAGTACTAGAAGGCTGCAATAAGGTCTCCCTGGAGACTTCTCCCAGCTGGAACAACACCAATTCTCAGCTTTTCTTCTTAGGAGAGGTGTTCTATCCCTCTGATCATTTTTGTGGCCCTCCTCTGGACCCTCTCCAACAGGTCCATGTTCTTCCTGTGCTTAGGGCTCCAGAGCTGGATGCAGTACTCCAGGTGGGGTCTCATGAAAGCAGACTAGAGGGGCAGAATCACCTTCCTCAACCTGCTGGCCACGCTTCTTTTGATGCAGCCCAGGAAACGGTTGGCCTTCTGGGCTGCAAGCATACATTGCCAGCTCATGTCCAGCTTTTTGTTCACTGGTACCCCCAAGTCCTTCTCGGCAGGGCTGCTCTCAATCCCTTCATCCCCAGCCTGTATTGATACCGGGGGGGGCTCCAACCCAAGTGCAAGACCCTGCACTTGGCCTTGTTGAACCTTATGAGGTTCACATGGGCCCCTTCCTTGAGCTTGTCCAGGTCCCTCTGGATGGCATCCTGTCCCTCAGGCGTGTCAACCACACCACTCAGCTTGGTGTCATCTGCAAACTTGCTGAGGGTGCACTTGATCCTACTGTCTATGTCATTGATGAAGATACTAAACAGTACTGGTCCCATCTTCTCAGATCATCAAAACGTCTTCTGGTTTTGGACCCAAGCCTTTCTGACAAAGGACTGGCAAAGCACAAGTCAGAGCACAAAGTTTGGAGAGCTACAGAAAATCATTCTGATTTTGAGAATCAGTTTTCATCAATCATTTTATCAAGTTATGTGGAAAATATTGTACCCTCATATATTCAGCTTCCTTTGCCCCTACTACTTTTAGCAGATTAGACAAACAAACAAACCCCAAAACAAAACAACCAGCAAAAACCTGCATTAAGAGAGTTTTGATAAGATTATGCCAAACATAATGAAATTAAGACATGCCAAAACATGAATTGCTCTTGAAATAGGGAGCATTACTTTGCATGCTCACTAAAATATATTTTTTAAAGGATCAAATTCTATATTCCCTCCATGATGTCCTGTGATTCCTAGAACAAGATGAAGAGAGTAGGCAGCTGTTCAATAGGATTTTTTGTCCTCACTCAGTGTATGCTTTCCTTTGTTGTTTATACTCTTCTACTCAGCTCAGAAGACAGAACTGTTAATTTCATTATAAACACTTACCACTCGAATATGTAAGTGCTTCATAGACATAAATTAATGTATCTTACAAGCTGAGCTATGAAGTGAGAGTGCCATCATCATCATTTAGCACATTAATAGCTGCAGTACAGAAATATTAAGGTGAATATAACCATTAATATATGTCTGAATTTTTTGAGTCCACTGAGGAATAGATCCTCTGGATCTTCCTTACATTTATCACCATGTAGATCTACTGGCCACTGTAGAAAATAATTATTCATCTAAGACATCCTTTTGGAATAAGTAGTATCTGGGCATGTTATGGGGTATTGCTACATCTGTATGCAAACGGCCAACTTAAATTTTGACTCTTTCCAATTTTCGATTACTATATTTTGCAGTACAACTTGGTTGCTGCTTTTTTTTTTTTGTTCCACTATGGGTATTTATTATAGGATTTTATATGGATTTATTCAGATGGCAACTGTGTGGCAACTACTACTGAATATTTTATTCTGTGTAGCAAAAATATCTTTTTTTTTAATGAGCATGCACAAAAATTTCTTATTTCCATAAGCTCTCTAGTAATGAGTCTCCTTTTCTCTGTTCATTTTATGACTGCTCTGTTCACTGTTACAAGACACTATTTTCTGTGGAAAATTACCTATGAAGAAGTGTGAAAGTTCCTCTGAAAATGTTGAGAATGACTGAATGATAGTCTTAGATCTGCCATCAGTGAATGAATGGATTCTCCATAAACTGACAAGATAAAAAAAAAAAAGCATTCTATTATGTTAACTAATAGGTATTGTTTACTTTTAATCTTGATGCTATGAAATATTTTACCAGTAGGTGCAAAAGTATAAACCAAGTGCTAAATATTTACTTCATTGATTTTAAAAACTTCCTTGAGGTCTCTTGTGTCCTTTCCTGACTTCCAAAGTTTTATTGACAAAAAATAGTCTGTGCTGTGGGTGACAGCTGTGGTTAGGAAAGAAACTGGACATTCACTTTCCAGAGGGTAACGCACGAAAGGTAGAGCAAGATTTTTAAATTCTTAGAAATTTGAGAAATTAAATGGGTCCCTGTGTATTGTAGGAAGCAAGTTATTTCCATGTTTGTATTTACAGGAAAATGACTGGTGTGTGTAATCTTGCTGATGGAGGATGGGTACCTTCTTCCCCAGAAAAGCCTCTCTGGGCTGGACATTTTTACTAACACTTAATAACTGAGCAACAGATAAGTGATACAAAATGGATTATTTTCTTACCTAACAGCAGCTGTTCCATGATTTCAACATATCTGATGTGTATAAAGAGGTCTCAATGCTACTGTTTTGGTATTCCTGTGAAACTTTTGTAAATCAACTGTTCATTTGGTCACTAGCAAAGAAACATCTAAAACAAACTTCATTGTAACCTAGACACTCAGAGGACTTCACTACCTAATCTTTTCCTTCAGAACAGAACCTTTATAGCATATGAGATAGATGTAATACAATAATAGTCTTTTACTTCTTCTTCCCTTAGGCATTTCCTGGAAATACAAACTCTGATAGTGTGGTCCGGCATGATTTACAACATCCAGTTATTGCTCGCTATGTACGGATAGTTCCTTTGGACTGGAATGGAGAGGGCCAAATCGGGTTAAGAATTGAAGTCTACGGCTGCTCCTATTGTAAGTTTTTCCATGACCATCTGTTTTTTTTCCCCAAAAAATAAAATCTGGTTTTGGATCACAGATTAAATCTGAATCTCAAGTACTTTTGCTTAGATAGATTAATATGTTCCAGGATTGCTAATTATACTGTCCAGGGCTTCATGAAATATTTATTGTAACCGTAACTCTGAGTTGCTAGTTAGTTCTTCTCTGGAAGATGCAACATTGGAATTTGTGACAGTGCTTTGAAATTGCTCCTTTTGATCTTCATGGTTTCTTTTGCAGAATACTTTTACTATTATATATGCTTGAATGGGCCAGTTGAGGAAAAGATAGTATTCAGACAAATGTCATGTTGGATCTTGAGGGGAACAAGTGGGAAACAGGATGTAATTCATTGCCTGGCGCTAGAGATAAAATCAAAGCAAATAAATAAGAATTCTATCAGCGTAGCTCAGATTGTCTAAATGCATGGCATGTTTCTCAGAGGTTTTTCCTGTAGTATATGAGTATGACTTTAGAATATCTTTTGAAATCTGGATGACCAGTGGTACTAAGGCTTCTGAAGTGAAGAGCAGAAATGATGTTTTAAGAAAAACCACAGTATATTCTAAATGTCCTTCCTTGAATTCAATCCAATCAATCCTTAAAGAAAGTTTACAAACCTGCAGAAAATTGTCAGATGTCCTATTTCTAAGTATGTAATTTTTTATGCAGTATCCTGGCTTTGTTGATATTTTAGCTGGAAGGAGCTATTTGAGATTTGTCTTTTAATAACCAGGTGTTAGAATAAGGTAAGGACCATGCATCTGTAAGTCTCATACATTGACTTCACTCAGTGACTTGAAGGCATATGGGAGCCCTTTGCCATCCTACCTAGCAAGAAAGAAAAACACCTTGTGATTTCAGTTGTTGTTTTGATTTGCACAGATAGTCAAAAGGCTATATTTTTTCATTTAGCACCAATAAGAACCATGAAGAACAGAGTTTTGGTATTATTTTTCCTATTTCCATGCAATGAATTAAAGCCCTATTTTAAAAATGTATATTAAACCACAGACAATATCCCAGCAGCTGCAGCAACTTAGTTGAGAAACCAAACTCGCTGTGGTGTTGGTGCTGCTGTGCTGAGGGCACGCATGGGTGTTAAATACACTTGTAAAAAGACAACAGCGTATCTGTTATCTGAGGAACAGTGGGTTATTCTAAAGTTGATCCTTACTCAAAGAGAAACTGAGCTCCTGAAGTTTTAGGTACCACTGTGATTATTCATTACATGGCTCTTGCTAAACAAGTGTTTACTGTCATGCTGCTAAAATGTTTTATGTGCTATTTTAAGTATAACAAACACTACAGCATGGTTAATTTTGCAGCATGATAAATAGTTACTTTTAAGTATACCTTCTTACTTGTACATCAAATGCAAATTCAGGTGTTTGATACAAGAAACCAACATCTAGTTTACTGTCAAATATGACTCTCTTTAATGCAAAAAATGTAGCAGAATCAAAGAATAAAACCCATGTTCTTTGCTGCAATATTTACAGATAAAAGTAGCACATTTTTTGATGAAATGGGTCAACAAAATACTGTAGGTCCATGACAGGATGCTTTTAGAGGCTTAAAGTAAATGTGAGAAAAAGTAAAACATAGCTTGTTGACAAAATTATTTCAGTTATTTGATGAAAAGTTGCTTGCTTGACAGCCAAGGAAGCAATGTTTGGAACTATGAAAATACTGATAAAATGTGTCTTCTCAGAAGAACTGAAGTGGCCAAACATAACCTTGTAATTTTCCTGAGAGCGCATTGCTAGTCTGCTTGTATTAGAAGTGATTTCAATAATTGGTGGGTCCTTTTTAATATAACGTTAATAATAATATTTTACATTTTTATGTGTGTAGGGACTTTTCTTTCAAAATCCCTCCTAAATTGCAGTGTGGTTTTTACATGCAGGAATTGGGCTGTCCCAAGAATGTTATCAGTAGATAGCAGCAGAGCAGTTGAGAAGAAAAACTAAAAATTCACTGTTAAGAGAGAGGAATGCAGCCCTTTGCTATGATTACTGGAACAAGGTAGTAGTATGTACAAATTCCCAACTTGTCTTCAAATGTGTCATTTGGAGCCAGGTATATAATGCTACATCATTCCATGGCAGAGGCAAAGTTTTTAGTCTTATGATTAGAAGTGCATATATTTGCATGTGAATATAAGCACTATCATTAACCAATGTGATTTGCAGATTAAACCTGCTGTCATTGAAGGAACTGGCCATTTAGATAATCAGTAATTTTCAAAGCCTGATTAAAAAATAGGCTTCCAGTCTAATTTGCCCCCAGTTTTGGAAATATTACTTAAATAAAAAGGCTGCCCAACATATTGCATTAATAATTTTTCTTTAAATATATAGATTATATTGAATATATTCTTCTATTTAGATATTTTTGAGAGCACATTTTCAGATATAAAAATTGTGTATTTTCTCACAGTGCAAGGAAGGTTTAATTGGGAAGCCATAAACTTACTGACTACAAAAACTCTTTCGTTGCACACTACTGCAACCTGGTCATTAGTCTCAGAGTATTAAAAGAATACTTCCTTGTATTGAACTGCTTATTCAAAAGTCAGGTCATTAATTGCTATATTTTCTGGTTCCTATTTTGTTTGGGTATACATATAATATACACATTTAATATTTTTGTACCGGAGGTGAAATCCATGTTCTCCCTTGCCCAGCAAATTAAAGTTAAAAAAAGGTATAATTTACAGAGAGGGATTAGAGCTTACATCTGTTCCCTGAAGAATTTCACAGCATTACCAAATCTTCTTCTTTCAATTTTGTTTTATTTTGCTTTAAGTTTGAAATCTGGGCTGTCTTTGAAACTGCACCTTTGTATTTTGTGTAGATGAGATCTGTGGGGTTGTCTTCTAACAGAAGAGCTCGTAGAAGTCACCAAGAAAAAATTAGGGCCTCACTACAACAAGAAGATTCAGAATGAACATTGTATTTTCATCTGTGAATACATGATGACATCAAATTTAGAAAATATTTTCATTCTTCATAGGGCAAAACTGACTATTATTTTTAAAAGTCTTAAAATTGGGTAAATAACTTGCTTAATGGCTAAGTTAATGGAGAGTTGCATGAGAAAAACAAGCTTCAAAAACAACAACAAATAGACTGTTATGTTACATAAACAACATTTTTTAGTCAATGGGAGTTTTAGCTTTTATTTTAAAACAATCTATTCCATACACTGTAAAGGGGAAAGGGTCTTTACACTTGCAGTGACATCATTTATCAAAAAGCAAGTCACAGAGAAGAAAGCAATATAACCAAAGGCAAAATATCCACCGAGTCAGTTAAGTCAAAACTGATGGTAGATTTGTATTCATGCACTTTTGGAGACAGAGGGCAAAGGCACGTGACATATATCTTTCATCATGTCCACGTTTATGAATTTTTGAGACTGGCAGCAAAGACATGGCATCTGGAGGCTATGACAACTACAATATAGTACATTTTACTACTGATTCGTGAAGATCATAATAAGCTCCTGCAGGATCATTGCCATATGAATAGTTCGCTTAATCTCCATCCTGTGACAGACGAATGCCTGCAAAAACAGCAATAGTGATACTATTGCGTAGTCTCTGGCTACGTTTTTACAAATAACTGTATGAGGCCTTCTGGCTTCTGAAATCCTATGAGTGGAAAGCACTCACTGATACCTTTGTTCACAGAGTTTTTTGATACGGCTGTGTTGATTTTCTGCATCTAAACTGTATATCTGAATCTTTTTGATGCAGTTGTGCAAATAATGGTAAGAATTTTCAAATTGCAAATGATTCACTCTTGAAATGTAGGATATACTTGAAAAAAATCACTTGGAGATGGCAGAAAGTCATGCAAATACTCAATACACACAAGGCAAATAGGTAGCAGGAACAAAGTTAAAGCTCCATGAATGGCTGCAAACTGAGCTGTTTCCATTCACTGAGCAGCTCTGTTTACTAATACTTATGAAGCAGTGGAACTGAACAAATGTCACCTGAGCTGCATTTGCAGATCTGTTCATTTCAGTTATTAGCTATCCTACCTGTATTGTGCTACATGTCGAATATTACTGTTTCAGCTTCCTGACTGATTTTTTTATGGAGGGAGGGAAAAGAAGGAAAAATAGTAACCAGGGTCCTTAGGGTTTTATGAAATAATGAATGTTTATATGGAGAACAATTATTCTTCAGATAGTAAAGGGAACAGTACCTTGGTCATGTAAACATGTTACAAGAACAAAAATAAGGTTTGGAGATGCTCTTAAGGGATGAGACAAGTGAATGTTTGCAAGAGCTGATTAGGAAGTATTGAAGTGCTAAAAACTACGGGATGAACAGATCTTTTGGGTAATCATTGGTGTAGTTAATCCCGTCTGCCTGCAGTGACTTTGACTTAGGCCATTGTTTCCTTTGACGGTTAATTCCACACTCAGCTATACTCATTGTTAGGAAATTTTCTGTGATACTTTCTTTGAAATCTCCTTTGCTTGGTTTCATGCTATTGGCACTAACTATCCATCTCTCATTCACTGTCATACATACTTAATGAGAGACCTCCATCCTGTCCAGAATCATCTATTGCATCCAAACATCAAAGGGACTATTTAAGATAGATGAGAAAGCTGCTATGACTGATGTTTTGTGGAATCTGATCAAGTTTCATTTGGACAGATTCAATAGTATACCCTGAACATTTTGTTTCACCAACATAGCATTTAAAAAAAATAAAAGTATGAGTCAAAGACCCTTGAAGTGTCATGATTGCTATTGGAACACCCTGTGCTGAATAAAATACAGTTCTGTATGTATATGATATTCTGCTATTGCACTTTGGTACCTATGAGAATATTCACCCAAATGATGAACATACTAATGTAGTACAGTAATCTGCATAAACAATACCCTGACTCTTCTTATGATATTTTATTACTTATAATAAATGTGCCACTAAGTTGTTTGGTCAGACTTTTCTGACCATGTAAATGGTGGAACTGCATAAAAATATTAACTGGCAGAAGGGAAGGACCATTCTGAAGTGTATATTTTGTGATATCATATTATCATATTTCTAGCAATTTTGTTAAATCACTGTAAGTAACAG
Source organism: Phaethon lepturus (assembly GCF_000687285.1). Classification (NCBI taxonomy): domain Eukaryota; kingdom Metazoa; phylum Chordata; class Aves; order Phaethontiformes; family Phaethontidae; genus Phaethon; species Phaethon lepturus. The sequence goes on from NW_010511248.1 coordinate 28,227, forward strand.
TGCTTTGAATATACAAGGATTTTAATGTGAGAGGAAAATCACAGAACTGAAACAATCATTTAGCACAGGTCCCTGTGTACTGGGTAGCTTTGCTTGTGAGAGTGGATGGGACGGTTAGGAGTTCTGCTAAACATCCAACCTTTTTCCCTTTTCTCTTAAATTTCAGTATTTTTATACTGGGTAGTTCTATACCTATTTAGGTCTATGTGTTTGATTTTTAGCTATCATCTTCACAGCTCAGCAGCTACAAACATAGCTTGATATTTTCTTTTTGACATTAAAGGTCCACGGCTGAATACTCACATTTAAACTATGGAGAGTGAGAGAAATGAACCGTTGAACTTTTCCTCTGCAAACTTTTAAAGCTCTGTTTAAATATGTGCTCTATTTATAAGCTTGCTTCTTTGTTAGGATACTTTCTAGCTTTTTGACATGCAGGAGATCTTTTTTTTTTTTCTTAAGGGTCATGAAAATGGATACTTTTTATCCTTCATATATTCTCAGGTCATGGTACTCTTTGAACAGTAGAGTTTTGCAATTTAAGACCAAAAATGCTATCTTTCTTTACAAGCATTCTCAGTACTGGTTGTTTTCCTCCATCCCCTCTCCAGAAAGCGATGGTTGCAATTGTTCCTACATACATGCTCATATATTTTGGCATGAAAGTAAGTGAGAACAGGCTTCAGTCCATTTATTACTTTCGGTTGTTACCAGTAACAAATATGGGTCTGTTTTGGTAGTAGGTACTGCTTAACATTTAAAACATCTATTTCCTGCATTTTAAAAATATATAAAAAAAGATTTAGCATTTGTGTAGTGTATTAAAAAAATTACTTCTAAAATCAGAAGATTCAAGTGAAACAGAAAAAAATGTTTCCAAATACCTTATTGTTTAATCTTAACTCTTTTTTTCCAAATTGAATATTTCAGAAAGATTTGACATGAAATGAGTTTGTGGTAAAAAAAAGTCCTAAGAACATACTTTTATGTTTTGTACTTTACCTTGTTGTTAAGCTGATGCAACATGAATTTTTTTTTCTTTCAACTTTTTGAAACTGACAGCAAACTGAAAACTCCATTATTTTTCCATTTCTAGTTGTAATGAGGTTACTGGTAGATATTCTCAAGCACCACAGATTTGAGAACTGCAACAACCGTCTGTATTCTTTACAGGTTCATTTGTTAGCTGGCAATGAATGTATAATCAGTCAGAGAAAAACAAGTATCTTTTGCATGAATACATGCCCCACCAGCTTGTTCAATTGTATTCTCAGGCAGTTTTCAATTACACTTGAACATTTTTTTAATCATTCAGCATTTCCTTTAGAGGATGTATGTAGCTGGTTCATTTGAAAAAGCTTTTATGACTTTTTTCCTGTGGATTGGAGAAAAACTTGTTACTGCTAAATAAACAGAATATATGGCCAAATATGAAAATATTAGGCAGATTTTGATTAAGTTTTATTAAAGTCAGGTCTCGCTCTTCTCTTGTGGAAAAGAGCAGACTAACATTTTCTAATAGGTTTTCCAGTAATTGCCTATACGCCCCACAGAAAGGGTCTTACATACAGTGGTCTGTAATCAGTTAAAAGGAAGATGGAGATTTAAAAAGTATCCTTAGGATCCATAAACATCTGAAAAAGTAGAAAATGGGAGTAAAGTTGCAGTATGCTTTTTCAGAAAGTAAGGATGCCAGCATTCAGGTAAATACAATCAAAAGCTTCATTCTAATCATAATAGTCTCACCTTTAGTGCCTTTTGCCTGAATGAATGCTCAGGATGGTTTTGCCCAGCATTATTTTCTTGCATTCCTGTAAGTGGTGATTGATCCATTCCTCAGTGATGACTTAGTCACTAGAGACATCAGATGGGTTTTTTCTCATGAAACAAAAAACTTTGGCAAATTTCAGACTCTTGGTTCTGTGCCATTGATTTGGAGCCTGAAGGGCCTCACTGGTATTTGTTTTCCAGCATGTCTGGAATAAAACATATATTAAGGATGCAGTTACTTCTAGGCTTGGTTCAATTTATTCTGCTCATTCCCTAGAGTTTAAGTGAAGATGATGAATTTTCATTTTAAGCAAAATGGCAAATGGAGTCTTGCTATGAGTAAACCCTTGCTTCCTCTCCACCAAAGGGAATATTAGTGTTCTCTGATCTGAAGCTGCATATATTAAAGGGTCAACATTGCTGACAGGAAATAACCAAATTTAACTGTTCATAATAATGCTTTATGAAGTAAAAATGAGCCTTGGGAGTTATATGTATCATATCCCTATACTGAGTTGAGTTTCTACACAAAAGTCCTGGTTTAAGGCTGGAGGCCCATCTTTATGAGAATAGCTTTGGAGAATTAGGTCACTGTGATGCCAACTCTTCTCCAAATCCTCTAAAACAGGGAAAATGTTCAGGTTTTTCCATCCTGTAACAGTGACATGGTATGCCCCTTCTCTAGAGGCCAGTAAGAGTCACCTTGCCCTTTGCTCACTGCTGCCATTGAATGCCCTCCAAGAGAAGAGAATAGTTCAGGTGGAAAGGACCTGCAATGATCACCTCGTCCAACTCTCTGACCACTTCAGGGCTGACCAAAAGTTAAAGCATGGTTATTAAGGTCATTGTACAATTGCCTATTAAACACTGACAGGCATGGGGCATGGTGGTCTGTTGGCACCGTCCATCCCAACCTATGGCTCTGGTTACACTTCAGCTTTCCTCCAGGCTGTGACTGCTGAAATCATCCCCCCTTACATCCCCTGGGCTTGTGACCAGCCAGATAAAGTCCCTGGTCCTCCTCACTGCGTGGCCTCATGGACGTTAGCTCTGGTGTAGAGAGGGGACAGCGAAGAGGCGTGGTCTCTGGGCTGCAGGGATGATTTCTGCCACAGCCTGAGAGAAGAGTAACAGCGCTGCATTTGTGTTTGGGAGCTGAGTGGTGGAGGACATGGAGGCATGCCTAGAGGCTGTGCCCAGTGCATGGCCATCATGGGCAGGGACAGCCCCCCGGGCCTCCAGGGCACAGGGACTGCCTCAGGGCCAGCACCCCAAAGGCCTTCCTCTGAACAATGCTGGGCAGGGGGACAGTGTGTGGGGCTGTGCATGGGAGTCCCTGTCACTCCCATGTCACAGTGCCACCACCCAGCAACACAGCACTCACAATGCCCTGGGGAAGAAGAAAGGGGGTGTTGTCCCATGTCCTTCTGCCAGAACTGGCCCAGGGAAGCCTGAAGACATCTGAGAGGAAGTCCTTGAGGAATTACTTGGAAGGGGCTGAGAGAGGAAGACTGGAAGGCTGGACAGAGCTGCTGGAGGTTCTCCACTGCAAGACCAGCTCCTGGTGGGACCACTTTCAAAGCTCATCTGAGGGACAGAAATCCTTTTCAGCTGGATAGCCATGGCAAGACCAAGGGAGTGCCTTCTCGAGGAGCACTCCAGAGCTCACTGTCCTCATCCCCTGTGGAGTCAGTGGTAGCAGTCATAAGCAATGAGATGCACATATGCTGCAAGGGGTCACAGTGCTTTGGAGCAGCCACTGGTGACCTGCCATGTGCAGGAAGGATTCTTGCCCCCAAGGTCAATCAGGCTGGGCACCTTTTGCCAGTCTTGGAAGCCCCAGAGATGGCTCCAAGTTGAGGGAGAAGAGGGTTGCGCATCTCCTGGGAGGTGTGACCAGCCTGTGG
>NW_010511249.1:0-9473 GCF_000687285.1 Phaethon lepturus
ACCTTAGTGATTCTGTGATTCTGTGATTAACTTTGCACACGAATTCAGTTAACAGATTTCTAAGATGGCTAAGGTGACAAGCTTTGTTCTTGTATAGGTATTAGCAGAAATTGAGATAGGAAGCAAAGGAGCAGAAGAGACAAGTAGGGAGTGGACAGTGTGTCTTAGTGTTCCAGAGAGGACTCTGAACTTACACATACACACACAAAAGAACTTCAGGAAGGCTTTGATGTCTTAACAGGGTCTGTGTGGTTGCTTTCTTAGAAAGGCTGTCCGTTTAACTGTGACATTAAATGCAAATTAAATATCCCCTTATTCTTTCAAAATGCAACGACTTTATAATTGCTTAAAGCTAGCAGATTTTGCAATCAGGATGATGGTCTTTACCTAAGAGAATATGAGTGGCTTACAGAGTAAAAGCAAATTTAAAGCCTTTGCAAGTGTCCAGTGAATGAAAAGTTTCAAAGCAAAAGACAAAGTTAGTTAGAGACAAAAATCTGTATAAGAAATGTGGGATTTTTGCATCCCACTGACCTATTTTTGCTGTCAAGTCATTTGAATAAGTTCATAAATCTAGTCCTATTTTTTGCCAGCATTGTGAGAGAGTTTTGATTAAATAGCTTTACTAAGAATGGTTTTGGTTTAAAATATGATTGCACTTATTAAAATTCTTTTTAATACTAGATTTTCACAAGTGATGTGGAGGAAATTTTAATGTCAATGCCATTACTGAAAAAAGATTTTCAGAATGGAAAAAGAAGTTATTATAACAGAAACTTATCAATCCCACAGGGTACAATAACAGTACAGTGTTGGGACTTTATTTTAACAAGTCATTAATTAGTAGGGGATGTTATAAAAACCTGTTACTAACATGAGAGCTGTTGTAATCACACATGGTAAAAAGGAGAAAGTAGAATAGCCTATGGCAGAAGGTCCTTGGTTCTTAGATTTGAACTTTTTTAAAACATAGCCCATTACTTCAACAAATTGAATAAATCTTGTCAGAGGATGTGAGTTGTCTTTAGAATTAGCTTCATAGCAGTGGGACATACTTGTAAAAACTACTGTCATGTAGTGATAATAACCTACTAAACTTAAGAGTTCTGGCAGCTGTAGTGTAGGAGGTTATGTTGTTTAAATGAAATAGGACTGCTGATTTGAATTTCTACTGAACACAGCTGGTTGTTTTTGAAGAAATGTCATGAAGCAAGCATTTTTTTTCCTTAATTTACAAAATTAAAACAGTGTCCTTCAAATTTTGACCAAAATTCCTTTTAACCTCAAGATCTCTGTTTACATTTTTACAATTAATCTGGAAAGAGGTGTACAGTGGGATCTCTTGAACTGCAGGTATAACCAAATTTTTAACATTTATATTGCTGCTACTTCACCTGTTACCCTATGGTAGTCACAGAGATTTTAAGGTTAAAAAATCCTGAGATTACCTGGGTTAAACTTTTTAATATTAGATAATATATGTAATACTGAACAAATAATGGAGTGTATACTTAAAAAAACTGCATTTGAATTAAAATCTATCTTCTCAACAGATATTCAGTCTCCTTTATAAGATGTCAAAATATGAAAAATCCACACCTTCCTTGGGTACATTATTCCAGTGGTTAATCACCTTTACAGTTAGAAAAAGTATGTTGACTCTTATTAAATGACAATGAACCATGGAACATAAACTTATGGCTAACTTTTTTTTTTATTCTTTTTTTTTTATTCTTCTGAAACTAACTTGCTGTAGGGATATCATATCTGTGTAAGCACATGTATTGGTCTTCATTTGTTACTGGAAACCAAACTATTTCTGTTATATTCTTTCTATTTTTCCATTATAGCAAATGATTTCCTACATGGTTATAAAAAACTCCAAGATGTTGTTGTTGTTGTTACATAAAGTCGTTTTAAAAATCTGACCCTAAATAATTCAAGGTCATCCTGGAAATTTGTAATGTGATCCGTGACAGCACACAAGTTTTTCAAGATTCAAATTAGTCCCTGAGTCACAAAATAAGTTCTTCTGCTTGTTTCTTCTTTCCTTCATTAGTTGATAATTCAATCATTTTTTGATCTTTGATTTACAGCAAGTATTTCTCAAGTTAGATTACATGTAGACACTATCAGTCAAGTTTACTTTGGACTAAGTTTCTCAATTGCTTATAAAGATCTTCACATCACGATAGCAATCCTGATATTGTGCTAATACCATGAAGCAATACAGTTACAACACATAGAGGATCTAGATGTGGTTAATGAATAAGCAGAAGAATCACATGAATTAAGTAAAATAAAACTTCCAAAAAAACCCCTTTTGCTTCCTTTCACTCTTGTTCCAAGTTCTCATTTGTTTACATGAAACTATCCTTATAAAACTAATGGTAACGTTATAAAAAATTATACTATATTCAAGTGTTATTTACAAACAATATTTTTCAATATTTGGGGTTTCATTTCTTTTTAAAACATGAGAATAAACATTACATATAAATAAAGTATGATATAGATATGAAAAAAATGCAATAGCAGAAGAATGCAGAAGAATGCAATAATTAAGAAAACAGGTCAAGAAGATTATCATATTTGTCCTGTGTCTCATCTGAATATATAGAAATTTTCAAAAAGCCTTCACCCAAGCAAAAATACCTATGCACGTTTTATCTGAGTAAAGCCTTGAGAAGGACAAGAATTAATATTGTGGAAACAACAAATTGAATAAAAATTAATAAAATTTCAGTATTAAGTATCACCTTAGCTGTGGATAATGGGAGAAAGTTCATTATAGGGTAGATTTTTATAACGATAGGAAGGAAAAATGTTTACTTTGCTGATGCATCGGAAGGAAATCACTGTTTAACCCTGTAATTTGGAAAATCTGAAAGATGTCTTTGTGTTGTATTCTATTCCAGAATTTACTGTGAGTGGAAGGTATGTTGAGGAAAAAAAAAGGATTTGTTTGATGTTCTGTGTTTCAGCTAGAATTTAGAAATAATCAGTAGAACTGATAGTTGTGTATCTCAATCACAGAATCACAGAATCACTAAGGTTGGAAAAGACCTCTAAGATAGTCAAGTCCAACCATCAACCCACCACCACCATGCCCACTAAACCATGTCCAGAAGTGCCACGTCCACATGTTTTTTGAACACTCGCTAGTTATGGTGACTCCACCACCTCCCTGGGCAGCCTGTGCCAATGCCTGACCACTCTCTCTGTAAAGAAATTTTTCCTAATACCTAGTCTAAACCTCCCCTGGAGTAACTTGAGGCCATTTCCTCTTGTCCTATGGCTAGTTACTTGGGAGAAGAGACCAACATCCACCTCGCCACAATCCCCTTTCAGGGAGTTGTAGAGAGCAACAAGGTCTCCCCTCAACCTTCTCTTCTCCAAACTGAACAACCCCAGTTCCAAGCCTCAATGACACGGGAAAATTCTAGTTAACACTGAATCATTACATCATAATTTCAGAATAATTCCCTCACATTTTATTAAAATGAAAGCTAGGAAAAAAGAGATATAATTATTATTATTGTTCATTTTAGACTAATTGTCTTCTCCTAATACCAAAAGAAATGTGGAATTCTCACAAAATATTCCTCAATACAATAAATATGTTATTAAGTTTAAGCATAAAAAAATTATGAGATATATCTTTCCAGAGGACACTTTTTTTCCTAGAACACATTTAGTTTTCCAGAATTTTTAATCTAAAATTTCATTTTTTATATATTTACATTAGAAATCTCATAATTAGTTAATAAAATTAAATTATTTTCAATCTTTCCAACACTTTTTCATCCCAAGCTTTAAAATAAAAAAGCATGTAGACACCTAAATGCAAATGGGATGTTTGGAATCTAAGTAGAATTAGGACCTTAAATAACCTTTGTTTCCCCGTCTTTGTAAAATCTTCTTAAACAGTATCTTGAAATGTCTTTAAAACCTAAATCCTAAAACTGTGAAGTACCAAGTGGTTAAGCAGTTTTACCAGTTCATTTAGTTGTTACTTTCTGAATTATGAAAAAAGCCTCAAACTTATGTTTGGTCAGTTTAGTATAAAGCTTCATTTAAACACCTGCATAGAGAGAGGTGTTTAGTTTCCTTGGAAAATTAAGAGAATTTGAAATGATTTAGTATGTTATACATACGCGTATTTTATGCAAGGTTATATAGATTTGTATGTAGCCATAGACTGACATGTATATACCTACATGCAGACACACTGAATGACTTTCTAATCTACCAATGATTTGGGTTCTTCATTGTGGTTTTTGGTTTTGGCAGAAAGTTGTCAGAAGACCAAGCTACCACCCTTTTCCTCATCCATTGAAGATGCCATTTTTTTTTCTAGTTGAACACAATTTCCATGACCTTTGCCGTGACTGTAACATTGCTCACCTGTAAAGTTGAAAGAATTGATGGCTTCTGCTAGGGTGTGTTGATTGACACCATGGCAAGGTATTTTTGCAACATGGTCTTCAAATTCTTGTCATATTATTTACTGAAGCATTAAGGGATGCTTTTTCTACTTCCCAGAATGAGGAACCAGAAGTGATACTCACAGTTTTCCTGTGACACAGCTCACAGCTGTGCCACTGGACTGGTGAGTAAAACAAAATTTATGGAAGTTGATGGTACAAACTGTATCACTAATTGCAACCTTAGGAACACTGATATTTTCATTTATTTAAAAGAAAAGAATGTTAAAAGAATGCAGAATTATAAACACAAAAAGACCAATTGATTTATTATGCTTTATGTGCTGCTGATATTTATCATGTGTTAAGAAAGAAAGAATATTTAACAAAGTTCTATTTGTCTCCCTGGTTCTCATTACTTTAGCTAATGTCTAGAAAGAAAAAAACCCAAATCTTAATGATCCAACAGTGCTCTCTGGTGGTGTGAAACAGAGGCATTTTATCCTCTGTAAAAAACTTCCACAAGTCCAGTACACAAGTCCTTGAAGACAGGTAAGTGACAGGAATTCTCAACATGTTCCTTAGTGATAAGAAATATAGAGCAATAAACAACTTTAAAACCACTAAGGCATGAAATGTGAAACCTGTCTTAGTAAAGGCAATGTAAACAAAAATATGAAAAAATAATATTTCTTGTCCAGCAGATGTTTTAGACTCTTAACGTTCACAAGGAAGAAATGCCTTCATCATGCGATGCATATTCAAAAAGTGAGAGAAATATACTGCAAATTAATATATTTTACTATGAAATAATTTTGAACTTTAAGAAATAGCCTTGTCACTTCTTGTTTCAATTTTTATTGTTTTTAAGTGGGGAAGGGAAAAAGAAAAAAAAAAAAGCTTAGCTAAAGGAAATATTTTGGAGAGGTGAAAGAGCAATTATAAACCAGGGTCATTAAGCTGCTCAGTTCAAAACAATTTCCTTTGTTGTCTTCTCACAAAGATTCTATCTTGGATTTTTATTACATAGAAATACTTTGAATATAATAACCCACAGACCACTGGGATCCACCACTTTTCATCCAACAAGCAGATGAAGACATTGGACATCTTAGACTATATTTGTTTTAAATTTCTGGTTTTGAGGGGTTGGTGTGCAGTTTGTGTAAGTCAGAACCTGTGCAATGTAACAGTCTCTAAACTAGCTAAATGTCTAATTCTTTCCTTTAAAAAAAAGCTAAATATAGGTCCTGTTCCTCTAACCACACTATCAAAGTGAAAAAAAAAAAAATTTCCTATGAAGATAATCTTTACAGTGATGGGTAGTTTTTACCCATACCAAATTTATAATCAGATATTTCTGCTGTAGATCATCCTATACTGTACTCTTTTAGTTTTCTTGTGGTGTTTTGTGTTTGGGTTTTTTTTCTGTGAAATTTTTTCCTTTTTTTTTTAATATGAAAACATATCATTTAGCAAAACAGTAAGAACTAAAGGAGAGGACTGAAGAGACAATTTTACATGGAATGTAGACAAAATCCCTGATTGCAAGGATATTTACTGTTTAGATAAATTTATGAAAAGTGGTTTGGCTGAAGATAAAGTAAAATATGCTTCCAGTGCTTTCTGAGATCAGAGTTATTCTGAAGTTATTCTGTCTGGCTTGAAACAGGTATGTTTATCCCCAGTACTAATACACTAGAAATATTTTTATTGGTATTACTGAAGTGTTAAAATGTATGGAGAAAGTGTTGGCCAGATCAGAGAGAACAGATCTAAGAACTGGTTATGAAGTTCGTAAGAATAATACATTCTGCATAAATCAACATGGGACTTCAAGAGTTTCTAGAGCTACAGGAGGAATAAAGGTGCATGCAAAGAACTTCCTCTGGAAGGAACAAAGAAGAATGTATATGAAGTCAGTCTCCATCTTGAACTAATTATATCTCAGGTGAAATACCAATATAGATCCATGGAAAGGAAAAACTTTTACTATAAATCTGATTTTGAATTATAGAAAAAAAAACATGTGCAAGATTCTCTAAAACAAATATAAACTGAACTCAATTTTTTTCTGCACTATTTATTATCTCGAAAGAATTCAGAGCACACTTTTGTTTCAACGAACTTTAGATTGTATCATAGAACTCAAAAAAGCCTCTTGAAAAATGCTGGAAAATGGTTAAAGACATATGTAGATCTGTGAAAGTAACTGGAATTTAAGAAGACAAGATCTTCACTGGGTAAAGAACTGTCTGGATGGCTGAGCTCAGAGTGATGGTGAATGCCGTTAAATCCAGCTGGTGGCCAGTCACAAGCGGTGATCCCCAGGGCTCGGTTCTGGGGCTGGTCTTGCTCAATACCTTTATTAATGACCTGGATGAGGGGATCGAGTGCTCCCTCAGTAAGTTTGCAGATGACACCAAGCTGGGTGGGAGTGTTGATCTGCTCAAGGGCAGGAAGTTTCTGCAGAGGGATCTGGACAGGCTGGATTGATGGGCCAAAGTCAACTGTATGAGGTTTAATAAGGCCAAATGCCGGGTCCTGCACTTGGGTCACAACAACTCCATGCAATGTTACAGGCTTGGGGAGGAGTGGATGGAAAGCCACCTGGCAGAAAAGGACCTGGGGGTGCTGGTTGACAACCGGCTGAATGTGAGCCAGCAGTGTGCCCAGGTGGCCAAGAAGGCCAACAGCATCCTGGCTTGTATCAGAAATACAGGCAAACTTGTGTGGCAAGCAAGAGTAGGGAAATGATTGTATCCCTGTACTCGGCACTGGTGAGGCTACATCTGGAATACCATGTTCAGTTTTTGGACCCTTCACTGCAAGAAGGATATTGAGTTGCTCGAGCGTGTCCAAAGAAGGGCAACGAAGCTGGTGAGGGGTCTGGAGTACAAGTCTTATGAGGAGTGCCTGAGGGAACAGGGATTGTTCAGGCTGGAGAAGAGGAGGCTGAGGGGAGACCTTATCGCTCTCTACAACTCCCTGAAAGGGGGTTGTGGCGAGGTGGGTGTTTGTCTCTTCTCCCAAGTAACTAGTGATAGGACGAGAGGAAATGGCCTCAAGTTGTGCCAGGGGAGGTTTAGACTAGGTATTAGGAAAAATTTCTTTACTGAGAGATGGTCAAGCATTGGAACAGGCTGCCCAGGGAGGTGGTGGAATCACCATCACTGGAATTGTTCAAAAAACGTGTGGATGTGGTGCTTCAGGACATGGTTTAGGGGACATGGTGGTGGCGAGTTGATGGTTGGACTTGACGGTCTTAAAGGTCTTTTCTAACCTTAATGATTCTGTGATTCTGTGATTAAAATTCAAAGCTTAGAGTCAAAGGAAAGAATGACATAAATTAAGTTTTCTTTATAAATGTATTTGAACCTATAAGTCACACTCCTTTTTTGTCTCTTCATACCAAATCTAAAATTTTTCACTGATTTCAGACTATTGACTATTGATGTTGGTAGGTAGTAAATGGATGAAATCTTGGAGAAGAATGGAATTGCACTCTCATATAGTCTTTCTTGAGCTTATCTTAAAGAAGAAAAGAAAAAAGTTTTCTTTGTTTTTAATGTTACATAGACATAAAAAGTGTTCTGACTATATGCTTAGTTCCTCATTCTTTTTTACTGTGAAGGGATAAGTTTTCCATAAGATGCATAAGATAAATTCCACATTTAGCTTTCTGATTCAGTGAGAGTTGACAATAAGAAGGAGCTGACTTGCCTAAACATAGATGCCTACTGCCATGTGGGCTTGTCCAAGGATAGCCTATCTGGTTTGTCCTTTTCTGCAATCCAGAAAAGAGTGGGTTTTGCATAAAGCCCATTTTTGCCAACCCTGGTCAGATGCCCTTGCATATCTGAGGCCATGTAATTTTCTCCAGTTCTTGTGTTTAGCCAATGGACTCAAGTCTTATTATTCTACAGATAGTGACTTTAAAGAGCAGATGTTACTACATGATGTAGGAAGACAACAGAGAAGTAATATTTCCTTTTGAACGCTTTTCCCATCTACATTTTGTGGCAAAACATAGTGTACTCTCTATCTGAAAAGACAGAGGGAAAAAGACCTTTCCAAACAGTTTTGTGGGGAGGATGAAATAGTATTGGTGGTTTTACTGATAGGGAGTATTACAAAATCAGAATCAAATAAAGCCAAATCACTAAATTATGTACAGACGTTTCCAGTAAAAACCATCAAGTACTTCTTTCTCAGAACTAGCAGCATACCTGCAACAAGGCACTTGCCAGTCACAACATTGAGTGAGGTTGGTGATAGTCATAGTCAAGGACTAGAGTCTGTGAAAAGTAAATGAGTTAAAAAGGAAAATTGGTTGAATACTTAGTATTATTTTACCCATGCTTGCCTTTATTATTTAGAGTTGTGTTTTCAGTGTTTTAAGATCACACCTTTCCTAGAACTCCATAATTTCAATTGGGGAATAATGTGAAGGGGAAATCGTGCTTCATAAAGACATCAGAGAATATTTAATCTTGATAACTTGTTTGTTGTTTTTTTCTGGTGGGCGTGGTAAAACTTGTGATATGCAGGAAAAAGACCAAAAATGAAGCAAAAAAAGAAGAGGGAGATTAGAAAGAAAACTGAAATCAGTATTTGTCATGCATGTTTTTAATACACAGTATAAAATCTCAGTGGAAAAGTAAATGTTATAGAGACTGCATTGCACAATAGCTATGTAAAGTAAATACTTCTTATGATACATGATTTATAAAATGTTGTAACAGTCTTGAAAATAGGGTATCATTCCTCCCTCATCCCTTGATAAAACAGAATGCTTAATTTAGAGTCAATCAGCCCTAAGGCCAAGTACTGAATGTTTCATTTACATTAAAAAGGTTTGGGAAAAAAATCAACACAAGAGATAAAGAAAAGACAGGAGAGAGGAGGTGGAAACAACAAAGTGAACCAGAGTAGATGTATTTGGGATCATTGAAACTTAATTCCTACTGGAAAGAAAAAACTGGCAAACAAGGATATAAATGAATAAAAACAAGAGTGTGTCCATGTTGAAGAAATGAAAGAGTG
>NW_010511249.1:9504-22070 GCF_000687285.1 Phaethon lepturus
TGAAAAGCATCTTTCCAAGGTAACTTCACAAAGGTAAGGTAATTACTAGATAGGCTATCATTCTCCAGTTTATTTATAATTTTATACTTTCCTCAGTTTGTTTCCTACTTTATAATCAATAACTCAATTTCTGATTTGAAAAAAAAAACAAAACCCAACAACAAAACAATCTGCCCTTAAGTCAATCTGATGCTAAAATGGAAAATGGTCGAACATGACAGTTTTGGCCCACCACCCTTTTCTTAAGTATTATATACAGTTAAAAGAGTTCATGTAGTTTTTCTTTTAAGAAACCTGTGTCTTATGACAAAATTATGCGAGTGAGTTTCTGTGTTTGGGAGCTGATATACCAAATTAAAGTGGATTGCTTAGTTGACTTTTATCAGATGTAAGATTATGAAAAGACAGAAGATACTGGTGTTGATACTTTCCAAGTCCACAAGGAGATTCAAAACAGTTTTATTTATGAAGTCTAATGATAAATTGAGCTTTTTCTCTGTTGCAAACCAATGGTGTTTCCTAAATGTACCCTTGTAGGATTGTATAGTATGCTAGAAAAAAAGAACCCCACAGCCCCCAAATTAATCTAGAGGTACTGTTACCATAACTGTTTTACCTCATATAAATGTTTTGACCTTGAGGTGGTGGAGGAATAATTTATAGTAATGCACATGCAATTAACAGTAACATTTTTTTAAACCCCCCCCATTAGTAATTTATTATTTGTTTTATAAACAATAAAGCTAGATAAGAAATTGTGGTGGGTTAGTGTTGGCTGGTTGCCAGACCCCCCTCAAGCTGCTCTCCCATTCCCCCTCCTCAACAGCACAGGGGGAGAAAATAAGATGGAAAACTCTTGGTTTGAGATAAAGATCACTTACCAATTACTGTCACAGACAAAACTTGGGGAAGATTAATTTACTTTATTGTCAACTAAAATAAAGTACGATGGTAAGAAACAAAGACAAAACTAAAAATACACCTATCCCAGCCCTTCTTCTGAGGTTCCATCATTCCTGATTCTTCTACCCCTTCTAGAGGTGGTATAAGGTAGGAAAAAGTGGTTTGTGGTCAGTTCATAACACTTCATCTGTGTGCTCTTTCCTCCTCACAGTGTTGACCTGCTCCAGTGTGGAATCTCTCCCATGCAATACAAACTGCTTCACAAACTGCTGTAACATGGGTCCTCTCCATAAGGTACAGTCCTTCAGGAACAGGCTGCTCCAGTATTGTTCCCCCATAGGCTGCAGCTTCTGCCAGGAAACCTGCTTCTGCGCAGGCTGTCTGCAGGCTGCAGCCTCTTTCAGGGCATCTCCATCTGCTGCAATGTGGGGTCCTCCACAGGCCGCAGTGTGGATATCTGCTCCACTGTGGAGCTCCATGGGCTGCAGGGGGACAGCCTGCCTCATCATGGTCTTCACCACGGGCTGCAGGGGAATCTCTTCTCTGCCACCTGGAGCACCTCCACCCCTTCCTTCTTCACTGACCTTAATGTCTGCAGGGCTGTTTCTCTGACATTTTTCTCACTCCTCTCTCTCATGGCTTCTGTGCAGTGTTTTTTTTACCCTTAAATACATTATCACAGAGGGGCCACCATCTTGGCTGACAGGCTCATCTGTGTCCTGTGGTGGGTCTGTTCGGGGCCGTCTGGAACTGACTGTGTCTGGCATGAGGCAGCCCCTGGCCTCTTCTCACAGATGCCACCCCTGCAGCCCCTTCATTACCAACACCTGGACAGGGACACCCAAAACAGAAATCTTAATCAGTCATCAGACACACACATTTTTAAAGTCATTGATTTTATGTGACTTAAATAGAACAGATTAGTTGGACCTGCTTTTTTGAATAAAATTGGCCTTTTTCTTAAGACACTGAGAGGTATATTAATGGAAATTTATACATTCTACCTCATAATATTTCAAGTGTTAAATGTATTTAGTGCATTTTATGCTAAGATAAATCTATTAAATACGTCTATCAATATCCTCAAAGGTATTTGACAAAGTATCTTTTCATCTATAAGAGGAAAAAAAAGTACTTCCTCAAGAATCTTTAAACCAATACCACCTGAAATAAGATATCTGTGTATATAATTCATTGTAGAATCATAGAACCATGGACAAATCTAAGCTAGAATAGACTTTCAGAACTCATCTAGTCCAACCTTCTGTTGAAAGCAAGGCCTTAGGTTAGGATTCCCAGGGCCCTGTTCCTGTGTCTTGTCAGGCCTGAGTCCTGAATATTTCTGGTGAGAGAGGTTCCACCACTTCTCCAGGCAATATATGCTAATGATTAAATGTTGTCACAGTGAAGCATTTATTATATTCATACCGAATTTCCCCTAGGGCAACTTGTGCCCATTGCTTCTTGTCCTGTCACTGTGTATCTTTGTGATGATATTCATCCATCTTCTCTGTAACTACCTTTTACTTAACGAAAGAGTGATTGGAGGATTCTCAAGGCTCTACAGACTCATTTCCTTCAACATTTTTCTTTGTAAGTCAAGTTCCCAAGACACCTCATCATCTTCCTAGTCCTTTGCTAGACCCTCTCTAGTTTATCAATGCGCCTCTTAAACTAGGAAGATCAGAACAGTTTACTCTTCCAAGCATGGCATACCACGTACTGAGTAGTGTGGAATAATCATATCCCACAGTCTTCTGGTACAGTCTTTCTGATGGACTCCTGGAGGCTGTTGCCCTTCCTTGCTGCCAGGGAATGCTGCTGGCTCATGTTGAGCTTACTGTCCCCGAGGAATCCCAGGGCCTTCTGATCAGAGCTGCTTCTCAGCCATCAGTCCCTAGCCTATAGTTACAGATTTTATAATTATTCTGTCCCAGGTGCAGGACTTCACATGTATTGTTGAAACTTAGTCAGTTCTTGCTGGTCTATCTTACAGCCAGCTGAGACATCACTCTGAGTGGTGACTCTTCTCTCCAGCCTACTTCTCTTCCCAACTTGATGTCATCCACAAACTTGGTGAATGTGTATTCAGTCCTGACATCCAGATTGGTCTAAATGATACTTAACGGTATTGGAGACAGTACTGACTCCAAGGAACTCCACTTGTCTGATTTAGACCCACTAACTACCACCACCCTTCGAGCTCAGAGGTTTAGTCCATTTTCCACCAATTTTGCTATTCATCTGTCCAGCCCATATCTTACTAGTTCATTAGTAAGGAAACTGTGTAAGAGACCAGATCAAATGCCTTGCTAAAATCAAGGCAGATCATACCCACAGCTCTTCCCTCACCACTGAGCTAGTTGTTTCATCATAACAGGCAATTATGTAGAGATTAGAAAATATTTATTTTAATCAGGTGTCACTAGCATGAATTTTAATCACTCAATGATGATCTGAATTGTCTGACTTAATTACCTGATTATACTATGTTTAAGCTTTTCTCTGACCTTTTCATATCTAATTTTAATATCTAAAAGGAATCGAACATATCTATCAGGAGGTAACCTTTGACAATATGAGATCACTTGCTTTATACAATTCATCGAGTTAATTTAAAAATCAGTTAGCCACTAAATTTAGATCATAGAATGGTTGCCAATAAAGTTGCATTTTTTTTTTAACTTAACACATCCTAAATACTGAATATATAGTTAAGATACATTATATTCCTTATTCTGGTGTTTCAATGTTCCTGAAGGCTGGAATATGTAGTTAAAATATTTTAGCTAAATAATGAACTTTTCAAAGCTTTTGTGGATGTGCGCTTCCTCTGAGCAAGCCTTGCATGTTTGTTTTTATAAACTGAATTTAATTTGCAGTTGCCAATCACTTTCACTTCAATGTTTTTCTTTTTCTTTTATAGAATCTTTTCCTTCTGAAAGTTCTTGTTCTGCTTACAGTGAAAACAGTGAAATAGCTTGTAGTAAAGTTGTCGCTTATAGTGAAAATATAGTGAAAATGATAGACTTAGGAACAGCATGAACTAAGAAGCATCAATAAAATTCCTCAGGGTTCCTCTTTTAGTCCTTAAGCTAACATGTTACTTAAGCATGTATTTAACTTTTCCTTAGTGCTAAAGTAAAAATCCACAAAAATGTTGAAGAGATTAGGGGTCTTTTTTCTTTCAAAATCCTGTGCTGAGTTCATAGTCATTTTGTTATGACTGGTAGAAGAGTAAGTGGATGGAAGTGTGTATTTTGTCACAGGCATATATTTACTTTTCCAGTTGAGCAGGGCTAAGGAACTTACCACAAAATTTTCTCTCAATAATCATCTCTTCGCAAAGGTGTATTGTGTTACACTCATAACAGTGCTCTACACTATTTGATCTCAACTGAGTATGATCTAGAAATGTACAAGGAAATTTTTCCCTACCTCTTGAGGAATTAAATGTTAAATCACAACTTAAAAATATTTACCACAGAATAATTGGTCTAAGACTTGCAACCTCTTAATTCCAAAAAAAAGTCTGAATTCCATGGGGTTAATACTGTGTTAAAACTTAGCTGTTTACAGCAGTCTCTGAAAGATAATTGGTTTCTTCTATGCTAAATTCTGAAAACAAGTTTATTATTTTGATTGATATTATGAAGCTAGGTGATACATTCTTCTGGAGTAACATTTCATGTCTAATGACAAGAAAAAAATATTATTCTTCAAGATTACATTCTAAAATTGTCTTATCAGAAGAATTCTCTTTCATTCTGGGTTGAGATCCACTAATATCTAATAATAGAAGTGTTTCTTAGTCACTCCACAAACAAATTTCTCATGGGTACATGCCAACATCTATTCTTAGAAATAATTTAAATGGATTCCAGATTTCTCCAGACTGTGTGAACAGCAAAGCAACTTGTGAAAAATTGTTAATAAATAACTATATTTTATGTAGTATAATGACTGAAAAGCATGTTATATTGTCAGCCTGTCTACACATGACAGTCACATCTTTCTGTTTTCTTCCTTATAAGACTCTAATTGAAAAAAAACCCTGTAAATTATTGAAATGGGTCATTGTTTTAAAGCAGTTCTCAATTCTTGCACTCACTTGGACATATTTGCCATAGTCCATATTGGACTAGCTTTGGGGATATTTTCCATTTCTGTATATCTTTCAGAGATCACTGATGTAAGACAGCATTTACCATCATCTAATTATTCAAAATCAGAATTTAAAATGACTGTAAATGGAAAAGCTCTGCTGGTCACTCTGGAAAAAATGTCACCTGGGCTGAAATATTACCTGAGATAAAGAACGATCTCTGACGATCTGGGAACAGGACATATTATAACTTAAAGACAAGGACAGAGAAAAGGTTCTATTTGCACCATATTCTTTCATATATAACAGATAAATTTAAGAACAAAACACTTCCAATGAAGTTCTTGGTTCAGTAATAGAAAGAGTACATAAATCATCACATGCTTCTTTTCTTGTTTCCTTTTTTAAAAAATTTATTTCATGTTGATATGAGCAGCCATGAAGATGACCTGATTATAAGGGAAAAATACTGAGAAGAATATTTCTACCAAAGTACTGACAGAGAAAATGCCTGCCAGCCTGTGAACTGTTAGCCTGTGAACTAGGCCTATGAACCAGAAGCATCCTTTAGAAGTGCAGCTGGCATCTTTGGAGTACAGCTGGGCACCTAGAAAACAGGGACATCCTGAGATACCATCATTAAACCAAAACACACAGAACTGTAACACCAATTTATAGTCTGAAGAGGTGAAAAATAATCTGGGAAAAGGGGAAAACAACCTGAGAAAGTAAGAATCATTAACTGTCATTGGTTATTCTAACTGCAAAGACAGAAAAACAGTTGGGAAAAATAAAAAATTGATCTGGTAGAACAGAAAATATCATCATCTACTGAATTCCAGGTGAAAAAAAAAAACAAAACAACAACATCTTTTCGTTGCTTGAAGTGGTAGAGTCCTATGCTCTTATGTCTTTGCAATATAAAAATTAAATATTTTTTTCCAAAATGGAGCTTCTTTCTGTGAGATCTTCCTGTACTGCACATACTTTTCCGTTTCCTAAAAAGGTCTATGTGAACTTTCTATGAGATCTTGAACCCTCACTGAGGACACCTGGCTAACTCCAAACTCTGTGATGTGGATTGGTCCCTCTCCCGGACTACCTGTGGGATCAATTCAGTTAGTCCTCCCACTTCAGGGACTGCTTGGTCCCCTCTGGGGTGGTTTGACCCCCTTCTGACATCTGTTTAACACGTATGGTATTGTATATATTCATATAAGTAATCTATCATAAGTATATCCGTTGTTATATTATTGGTAAGTAGATCTACTAGTGGTAAGCTTGTAGTAACTTGTAATATTATATATACTAGATGCTGCTATAAGTTATTCCTATTGATTGTTGCTATTATTGACTGTTGCTCTTATTGATTGCTTACATACTACTGATTGTTGATAGTAATTTGTAATAGCCATATATATATGTTTCCTTTATTAATCAAAAATGTACTTGCCAGTGGTGATTTTCTTTTGTATTTGTGATAATCTCAATGAAGTAGAGAAATCTAGAGGATAAAGCTTCTGTGTCCTTGTGTCTTATGGACCCCTATGAAAGCACAGTTGTGATCTCCATCGCTAGCAAGTTGGGTAACCCTTTAAAATCAGAGAATCAGAAAATCAGAGGATCAGAGAATAGTTTGGGTTGGAAGGGATCATTAAAGGTCATCTAGTCTGAAACCTGCCCTGCAATGAGCAGGGATATCTTCAACTAGATCAGGTTGCTCAGAACCCCGTCCAACCTGATCTTGAAGGTTTCCAGGGATGGGTCATCTACCACCTTTCTGGGCAACCTGGGCCAGTTTTGTACCATCCTCATTGTCAAAAATTTCTTCCTTATAGCTAGTCTAAACCTACCTTCTTTTATATTAAAAATGTTAGCCCTTGTCCTATCACAATAGGCCCTGCTAAAAAGTCTGTCCTCATCTTTCTTATAAGCCCCCTTTAAGTACTGGAAGGCTGCAATAATGTCTTCCTGGAGCCTTCTTTTCTCCAGACTGAACAACCCCAACTGGCTCAACCTGTCCTGTCAATGAGCCCAGGCAACCCCAAGCAACTACCTTCTTCCCACTTTGAGAAAGGTGAATCCCATCTGATGCCAGCAAGCCTTGTGTCATGTAGAACATCCCATTATAGAAAAACCCAAACTTGTGGTAGTGCCACCATCCATGGAGCCATGTTTTATTAGACTGGACCGGCCTGTTCCTTCCAGTGTCTCTGCCTGCAACTGGAAGGAGAGAGGAAAAAAATAACCTGTGCTCCATATTCCTTTGCCAACCATCACAAGGCCCTGAAGCCTCTTTGGAGTGCCCTTGGACTATGCGTTGTGACACATGTAAACAGACTGTGTTTTTAAACTTAGAAAAATAAAAGAACAAGTATAAAAAGTCTGTCCTCATCTTTCTTATAAGCCCCCTTTAAGTACTGGAAGGCTGCAATAATGTCTTCCTGGAGCCTTCTTTTCTCCAGACTGAACAACCCCAACTGGCTCAACCTGTCCTGTCAATGAGCCCAGGCAACCCCAAGCAACTACCTTCTTCCCACTTTGAGAAAGGTGAATCCCATCTGATGCCAGCAAGCCTTGTGTCATGTAGAACATCCCATTATAGAAAAACCCAAACTTGTGGTAGTGCCACCATCCATGGAGCCATGTTTTATTAGACTGGACCGGCCTGTTCCTTCCAGTGTCTCTGCCTGCAACTGGAAGGAGAGAGGAAAAAAATAACCTGTGCTCCATATTCCTTTGCCAACCATCACAAGGCCCTGAAGCCTCTTTTGAGTGCCCTTGGACTATGCGTTGTGACACATGTAAACAGACTGTGTTTTTAAACTTAGAAAAATAAAAGAACAAGTAACATAGACTATTAGTTATCTTTGCCAAGTTTGCATTCTGCCAGGAAGAAGCTTTAGAGACCATAAATGGTTTCTCATGGACATGTCTCTGAGTGGAGATTTAATTTTCTATTATAATTTGTTTACAGCCCACCCTGAACAAATATGTATATTTGTGCACAGCATTGAGAATAATATTGAGGACAAGGACAAGGACCAGTCAGCTTATCAAACAATACTAATTAATACTAATAATAGCTACATTTTAATAGCTCTAAATTTGTTTCTTTTTCAGTTTAGCAAGTACTCGAGCAAGCACTCACTAAGTTTAAAAAAATCATATTTGTTAGGCTTAGAACATAGCAGTGAAGTGAATTAACAGCTAATGCTGAAGCAAGCAAGAGGTGTATCATTTACACCTGAAAATGTTTGACAGACAAGGCTATGAATGATCCTGGTGCAAAGCTTACAGTTACGGCAGAAAAACTGCTCAATAAAATATGAAAGTAAATAAGACTTCTGTCTGCACATTGTCTCATTCTTTAGAGGCTGTGTGCATGAGTTCTACTGAGAACAGTGCAAAAACTCTGGGAACATACTTGTGTTGAGATGGATGCTGTCAATCAAATGTATGCCACTGATAATGAAAAAGAGAAATTACTGTTTGGAAATGATTTGTTATTGAAGTTCTGTCCACTTCTCAACTTAATCCATAAAATCATTTGATTCTGGTGAAGGGACAATATTCCTTGTAGTAGCCTGATAAGAGAAAGAAAGTAGAAAATACTGTTACTTGCTGTCATGGGAAGATCAGTGGCTCCTGTTCTCTTTTTGGCACTCTAACTGTTAAGCGATGTTTTATCTCTTCCTCTCATCCCTATCATTAAATGTAGAACAATAATTTTCCAACTCACCTCTTTTATACTTTTTCCTTATTTGTGTTCAACTTTCTGAAGAAAAAAATCACTACCAATGTGTATTCGTTTTACGTGGCAAGGTTTTGGTAACAAGGGACATGAGGGGGGTGCAGGAGTGACTACTGTGAGAAGACGTCAGAAGTTGCCCCATGTTGGACAGAGCCAGTTGCAGTCAGCTCCAAGACAAGACCCACCATTGACCAAACTGAGCCCACCAGTGATCTTGGTAGTGCCTCTGTGATAACGTATTTAAGAAAGGGTAAAAAACACTGCGCAATGGTAACTGTGAGAGATAGGAGTGAGATTATGTGAAAGAAACAGCCCTGCAGACACCAAGGTCAGAGAAGGAGGGGGAGGAGGTGCTCCAGATGCCAGAGCAGAGATTCCCCTGCAACCCATGGAGGGGACCATGGTGATGGAGATTGTCCCCCTGCAGTCCATTGAGGACCACGCTGGAGCACGTATCCACACTACAGCCAATGGAGGACCCCATGCCGCAGCATGGAGATGCCCTGAATGAAGATGCAGCCTGTGGAGAGTCCACTCAGGAGCAGGTTTCCCGACAGGAACTGCAGACTATAGGGGAATCCACTCAGGAGCAGATTTCCCGACAGGAACTGCAGACTATAGGGGAACCATACTGGCATGGTCACTTCCTGAAGGACTGCACACTGTGAAAAGAACCCATGCTGGAGCAGTTCTTGAAGAAGTGCAGCCCATGGGAAAGACCAGTGCTGGAGAAGGTCATGAAGGACTGTATCCTGTGGGAGGGACCTCATGCTGGAGCAGAGGAAGAGCATGAGGAGGAAGGAGCGGCAGAGCTCCTGACCACAGAATATCCCCATCCCACTGTGCCCACTGTGAGAGAGGAAGTAGAGAATTTGGGAGTGAAGTTGAGCCCTGGAAAAAGGGAGGGTAGTTGGAAGGTGGTTTTTAGATTCTTTTTATTTCTCATTTTTCTACTCTGTTTAATTGGCAATAAATAAATGGCAGAGTGATCCCTCTATCCTTATCTTGACCTATGACATTTTTGTCATATTTTCTCCCCCTGCCTTGTTGGGGTGAAGTGATAAAGAGGCTTGGTGGGCACCTGGCAGCTAGCCAACATCAAACCACACACAACATCTTTATGAATTTTGACATATTTCGGAGTAATGTTGCAGTTACCTGAAGCCACATTCAATTAAGGACAATGTAATGCAAGTTGTTAATGAACTTTCATTCTTTCCCAAAATACTCGAACTCAGATGTGATTCGTGATAACAGTCATTGAATATTCTTGTTTGTGGTAGTTTCACATTAATCTTATACTAACCACTATAAACTAGAGATGGAAGAATATTGAACATATTGTAGGAATTCAAGGCTGAAAGGTATTTCAAGAGGCTACTTCATATTTTTTCTAAATGTATTATATTACACTTTACTGATTATTCTTACATATTTCCAGTGATAGAACCTCCATTTAGGCATTTTCTTTTACCAAAACAACCCACCCAACTAATATTTGTAACCTACACAATCTGAAAGCCAGGGTAATTTAATGCCCTGAAAATACATGGAGGAAATTAAAACAAAGGTTTTTGTTTAGAAATACTAAATTTAAGTATGTAAAAATATTTAAATAAATGGGTTCATTACAAATGTGGATTTTTCTAAAGCAATTTAATAACTTGAAAGACTTTTAGAAGACCATTTTTTATTCTTATGAGTCTTTCTCTCCTTTTTGTCAGACAATCTCAAATGTCAGTATATATATGTATAATTTCAAGTTAGTAGACAAGCATGTATTTTATATTTGATGATCATGATGCATATTGGAAGTTTCTTGTGTAGGAAACAAAAAATTATTCTTTTCGAAATCTCTATGTACTACAAAACAAATTAGCCCTGTATATAAAGCACAGGAGATAAGCACACAAATCCTGCTTATTATGACTAACAGGATTTGTGTGAATTCCTTCTAACATCAACTTAAAATTTTGCTTCTAAGATTCTTTCTATCTGTGGTTACACTGATTGACATTAATACCTAAAATGGCTTTAAATATAATTGTTATGCAGACAACATACAGACTTATTGCTGCTTTAGGCTGATAATTCCTTGACAAATCCTATTTCTGCACTTCAAGAATGTTTGATGGAGATTCAGAAGTGGATATATTCCAGCAAGCTGTCTCTTCACATCATGTAGACTAAGTTATTATTATATCTCCATCTGCTTATAAAAACTGTATGGTGTCTTCTGTATTTGCCTAAAATCTATAATTATCATTCAAAATCAAGTCTTACAAGCATTCTAGTTTAGCACCTGCATCCATTCCTTCCCTTTTTGTTTTTTTTTTAACACTGAAACAGTAGCATCTACCTTGGGCTATTGTTCCAACAAGTCCCTACTAAAAGCTTACAGATTTCAGAACTAAGGCGTTACCACCAGGGCAATTACTCCCTTTCATCTCTTTTACAAAGAGTCCATACAGTGAGTATGAGTAGTAGATATAAACTTGCTATTATTAAAGACCAGTTATTTCAAACTTGTTAATGCTCTTGCTCTTTACAATTAAATGTAATTTGCATATGTATTTCATCTTCTCCATTCTGTCCCTCAAATATTTTTCTGTTATGGACTTCACCTAATGGCATTTGTAATTTAATATTTATAGAATTAAGTTGATAATTTTTCTTTAATTTTCTTAAGGCAAGCTAAATAGAATGAGAAATATAGGTTACAGAAGTCATTGAAAGCAACCATATGAGGTTTTAAAAATAATAATAATTTGTTATTATGATAAGTAACGTTTGTTTTATGAGTCATTTGGTTGGCATTTGAAGGTAATTCACAAAATGACTTTGAGTATACTCAAATAGTACACTAGTATACTATTTCTGTAGTATACTCTTGAAAATTTCCCTCATAACCAAGGGGTAAAAAAACTGATAGAAAAAGATATAATAATATCCTGTAGTTTGAGAGAAGCCTCCTGAATTTTGTAAAGTGTTCAGCTAGTTTAGTCTGCACCCAGAAATACTTTCAGAAGTGATGAATCAGTGAGACATAGCACTTTAGTCAAATAGCCCTGTTTTAGGGACTGTTTTGAGCCAATTCAAATATGTTATTTACTTAGCTGAAGTTAGTAGAGATCTGACCAGAATGCAATTACCTGAGATATGTGTCAAGGATTGTAAAAAGTGACCAGTGCTACAAAAATTGTGTACATATATATAAATATATACATTTATATACATTAAAACAAACACAAAAATTAATTTTTATTTGTTTATAAACTGTGGAATCAATGGAAAATGTAAAGAAATAATACAGAAGTTGACAAAATTATATCCTGTATCATGTATCCTGTAGGCAGGATTGTAATGTTTTGATGTCAACTAGACAAGGATTGGTGGTAGAATAAGTGAATACAGTGTTATATTTGCCATGTAATTAAGATATGTAAAAACTGAAGAACTAACAAAGTGCTTTTTGAGCAAATAACAGAAGTTCTGTTTTGATAATTGATAATGTACTTTAATAGACCTAAAGATTAATTGCAATGTAAGATCTTCAATATCTTGAAAACTGAAGGAATAGTTTCCTTAAAAGTAAATGAATCAATGAACACTGGTTTTAAATAACTACAAGAGCCTTAAAAAAATGAGTGTATTGAAAAATGGGCTAAAACTGAAGATTGGTGAAAATTTAGTGTGATTGATTTGAGAATTTTGTGTGGGTTTATATTTCTATTTGCATTTAGAAACAGATATTGATTTTATATAAAATTTTAATAAAATCTGAACATTTATATAAAATATAAA
>NW_010511250.1:0-6286 GCF_000687285.1 Phaethon lepturus
ACGGCAGCACAGTCTTGGAGGGAAACAAGACAAAAACCGAAACCAAAACGCACAGAATTTAAGTTAAAGGAACGGAATTTTTCCAACGCGGCCCGTTTCTGCTGAGTGCGGTTACACCGGGTTCTACCCTTCCAGTGATGCTCGCTTTCGCGTAAGCGTACCCGTGCTTTTGGATCTGGCCCAGCGAGCCGCGGGCCTGCAGGCCAGTAATTTGTTAACAGCTAAGGTGAAGAAATAAAACAGATTGGGCCAGTAAATGCCCACGGTGTAACGATGGTAACCGTGCATCTGTTTTTGAAGTCTTGTATCAGAATTTAGGACGCTAGTGGTAGATCTAAAAAACCCCAAACCCACCCTGCTCAGCCTCCAAAGTGCCTTTTCTCTTAAAAAAGCTGCTACATGCCGAGCACTGTTGATAACTGAAAGTTTTGTTTGGATGCCAATACTGGAACTTAAATTAAAAAAAAAAAAAGCTCACCTGAAAATCGCTCATGTTTCTGAACGTATAGGTCTGATGAAGTTTTAAAAAAGCCCAAAGCAACCAGAGATAAGCCACTTTTTTGCAAGTAACAGAGGAAAAGCTCATCCAAAAAGGCAAATTTATTTGAATATTGAGAATCCATACCTCCTTCTCAATCCAAGCCATGCAGACACAGCAATTTGATAAGGACTTGGTCATACTAGAGAGATACCTAAAGGGATCCCCATAGAATTCACATGTGTGAGCTTCTGGTAGTATTTTGAAAACGCTACCTGGGACAACCTCGGGCCACTCATTTATTAAAATATTCCCTACCATACACTACAAATGTTTAAAAATGCAACTGGCTTTTTATGATTTGTAGGCATGATGGTCAAGGATGGATTTTCCTTGCTTCCCTGTCACACTGGCTATGACTGAAAGCTATGCAAAAGCATCTATGAGATGGCCTCTGTATTGCTAATATGAATGGGAGGTTTGTCTCCAGTTCCAATGACAGCCTTTCTATACACAGCGCAAACCAGTACTGATGGGAGAAGTATATTCTGCGCTAAGGATAACATCGTAAATACACGTTGTATTTTAATATTATTTCTAAAAACCCGGAGAAATCTGACACTCAGACCTAGTTCCTGCCAGACTGAGAAGTCTCGCAGTTATCCTGGAGCAGTATGGGAAGGAGGGTTTATAGTGGCATAGTTCCTTCCTATATTTATTACATTTCTCTTGTTTGCTCCCAAGTATCTCGATCATACGCCCAATATGGCACAAAATTTTACATTTGTTACACGGTACTTTTTCTCCAGGCTCTACACAGCACTTTACAAAGGAGCACGGGGAAAGCAACGCACCGAGATCAGCGGCACGTGCAAGGTGATAGTGAATTGTCAGTAGGTGGGGGACACAGCACCAGGGCTCCTGGTGAATTCATTCGCCATGAATCATTATGACCAAGCTTCCACTGGCAAAACTGCCTGTGCTCGATCAATCAGATTTAGACAACTGGGAAGCTAGCACTTTCAAAAGTTGCAGCTTCAGGAATTTGTATATTAACTGTTTTTTTTAAAACAAAAACGTTTATTTTTATTATTACCTTTTCCTTCTGCTCTCTATGACAGATCTATGAGAAGAAAGAATAAGAACTGTTTAGGGGATGAATGAAATTTATGGAACAACCAACCTTAAAAAACATATTATTGCCCTCCTGTTTTTTTACAGCATCCATTACAAAATTATATTTAATATGTATATAATTTGTCTCTGCTGCCTATTTAAATGCATATGTTACATTTTAGTGACTGTGATGTTCTACCTTTTCTTGGAAACTCGTAAAAGAATCAAGACTCTCTAAAAAAAAGTTAAAAATTCAAATTTAATCTTGTTTTACCTAAACAGTTAAGAGAACTTTGTAGGGAAGTGTTCATCAGATTTCAACACTGAACTCACTTGTGACTCAGGATGCTCCATAAATAGTACACAAATCAATGTTGTATTTCAGCAGATATCCCTTTATGGTTATGCTATGTCAACGTGTCATGCTAAGATTTTTCACTTTTTGCAGAACTTACAGTTATGACCTGTGTTTAATCTAGAATTAAATAAAAAGAGTAAGGAGCTAATTCTAGGTAGCTAGACAAGTTGAGGGATTTTTAGTCAGGCTGTTCAAAACCAGTTTTGGTTTTCCTTCTTCTTTTCAATATCTTACTTTAATGAGAACTTTACCTTCTGAAGAAAGGTCGTCTGAAAAGATTCAAGGACTGCACCCTCTTCAATTAGCATCTTGCTTGTAAAAAAATTTGTTCTGAACTTTCCAGCAGATTATCTTCCCTGTTTTTTTTGAAGGAATGAAATTTCTGAAGAAAAAACCTTGACTTGAGAAAAAAGTAAAAATCACGAGCAGAGAAACCCTCACTTGGAATATTAAAAGAATATTTGCAGGCCGTATTTAGAGCAGGTTAATCTTCGTGATACAGGAAATAATAGCATCCTTCTGCATACTACTGCATGTTCCAAAGCGTGCAACTATTTAATCTGTTAAACACTAAGTAGCATTTTTTCCACCCGTATAAACATACTGTTTCCTTCTTTGAAAATGGCAATTGCAATACATGATCCAATCCAGCCTAGGCCTCACTTTTAAGCTGCCGGGACGTCGCCACAGGGCACAGCCACTGCATTATTCCAGTTTGCTGAGGTACCGACAGCAATCTAGCCAACCTAACACAGCTCAACACCCATCCCCTTACCCGCTTCTCAGCCACAGCAGAAGTAACCGCAGAGCAGATGTAACCCATCTGATTCTTATAAGCAGCTTTGCTAAGACCATCTCTTCACTCTGACTCCACTGTTCTGATATTTTACAATGTGTTATATATCCTTCTTCCTCATAACTAAAAAGATCACCTGCAAGCTCAGATTCATTTGTGAATGGGAAGGCCAAGTACTTGTTAAAGCCTTTGGAACAATTTTCTTCTATTAAGAAGACAACACAGGAGTACCAGTATGTACTTTGATAGCTTGTTTTCATTAGTATAATTACAATACATTCTGGACAGTTACAAAATCTGGGGAATCATGTTTTCTCCATAAATTTCTACTGCAAACTTCAAACATTTGGGTGCCTTTCCATTACTTCTGCACACTTTTCCTATAATCTTAGTATGGACATCCAGTACAGCAACCCTTTTTTGGTTTTGTTTCAACAGCTTTTAGTTCTGCTTTGTGCCTCAGGCTTTGATGTCTACCTCGAATGCTGGTCTAGCTGCTTAGTTAAAAGCCTGCAGCTAGTCCCTCTCATGTCACACCAATTCAATAGAGGATGTTTGCAGTGGGACGGTTTAGAAAAGGCATAGATGCAAAATGATATTTGGGTCACTTAGAGCGATAGCATTTAGTGTATTTCTAAAGTCAAATCCTGCTCTAGATCAGAAGGAATTCCCATGAAGTCAAGTATTTAAACTTTCAATTTAGGAGGAGAATTTGTTTCTACATAAACTGATAGCATTGTTCAAAGATAGCAGTTTTCTCAAGCAAAAAATACTGCCCTTATTATGAGCCACCTGGCATTCTCAAATACAAGAAACATTCTTCTGCACAACACTGTTAAAATGTAAAAACATCAGCTACTGAACCTAAAAACATTTGCAACCCACTTTTGATAAACTTTTAAGTACATTGTACTTAGCTGCTTCAAAACACCTCTTTGCATCAGCAGGTGTGGCTACACATAGTTTCCACTTACAGGCCACTGAGTTACATGCTATTGTATGTAGGAGCCGAACAGTATATTTGCTCCTTTCTGGGAAGTCAGTGCAGCAACATTCTGGTCCAGAGAAATACATACCCTACCTCTTCCGCACCGGGACAAGTGGTACGGCTCTGACCATAGGAGCATACTGCAAACTAGCAAAGCATTTAAATAGTTGGCAAAAGTGTTGAAAGGCACATAGCTTGTCCTTAGCAATATTTCCCTGTTCCACTTGTGGTGCCCACTGAGGAATGAGTGTTGGGACCTAGCCTGAAATAAAAAAATAGTAAGAAAATGGAAGCCTCCCAGGAAGAAAAAATAGTTGCCTTTTTTTGAGCATTAAGATTTTACTATTGCATGTTTTCCTCTACCTTTCCAGTTAAAATTAAGGAAGCTATGGATGCATGTTACCCATACATGTGGACTGACTACTATTGGAATATTAAATGGTAGAGCTGCTGTAAACTGTTGCAAGTACTAAAAGCAATGCTTATAATGGTCTGTACAGCATTTGCAAATATTTACTTTGAAAAGACATTAGTGTAGTTCTTTGTTTTCTCAGCACTGCTTAGAAATGCTAAAAAACTACAACAGCTAACTGCTACTCTACACTAGATCAATATACCCCAACAGATATTTAGGAATATAAGCCATTATATTTAAAAATACCAAGTTCCTCTAAGCTGGTAAACCTAGAAGATTTTACATAGAGTTAAAGATAAAATATTAAAAATTCTTGTTTCAACTCCACACACTTGACATCTGAATAGGAGTGATGTAATCATACTATTTATTCCATCAGTGAGACAAAATGTTGTATGGAACTAAATTTCTGGGATTTTAAATAGAAAGTCATTTAACTCGTATATACACAAAGTGTTCTTTCCACAGATATTTACATGGCAAATATGTTAAGAGGAGAACAACTATGACTAAGTCTCTACAAGTATAGCATCCTTTCTGAGCTATTCTCTCTGCTGAAAGAATTCACAGAAGCTTTGAAGTAAAATCTAGACAATTAAGGTTACCTATATTTCATGGTAGGTAAAGAAGCCATTAAATGATATTTCAGCATAAGATTTCTGGAAACAGCTACACAGTAGAGTTTTACTTCCACCCCTCTTTTCCAGCATTCATAGTAAAACTAAATCTCTTCTTAATTTACAAGAGATGTAACAGCATACGTGAAGATGTAGGTGTATAACTGTAGTTCATCCCCCTCGATAGAGGCTGGTCAGCCGTTCTAGTTCTTTGCAGTTGTCCATGGACATGGCGTCTGCTTTCTTTCGGAGACGGTCATCTCGATATACTTTTGCTGCATAAAGTAAGTCTGTTTCTTTAAGGAAAAAAGAGAAAATAATTTTTCAGGTTAAAAACTGAGTACTTTGCACAAGCTTCTCAGAGCTGTCCAAAACACCTCAGGTTTAATCCTTGCCCTTTTTTCCTTCTGTCTATTCTAACTACCCACAGATGCCACCTAAACAGCACTGCCTCAGCTTCCCTTTGCTGGATCTTCACAAACATTTCATCTTCTTGAGCAGCGGAAGTTGTAACAGCCTTCCAGCACCCTCATATTTCATACAGCACTACCTGATTAAAAAACAAACAAACAACCCCCCCCTTCTGTCAGACCTCATTAAACAATACAAATATAGGCTGCACTCAGTGATCTTGCATATTATTGACAGCTCTAGTGTCTTGTCTGTGCCCAAAAATCCATCCTGAATGTTAAGCCCATTACTTCAACTGATGCTGTTTCAGACTGTCCGTGTTCAGAGGTATTAATAAAAGAGCTCTCTGTATTATACTGGTGTTCAATAGCTTGACATTGCTGAGCATTTTAATTCTATAAAATCTTTTTCAGCCCTTCAACTCAAAATGGATTAGCAAGGCATTCTTAAATGTCAGTCAACGCTGGCAAGATGTTAACTGTGAAGGAGATCCAACACACAACAGATATTTTAAATCCATAAAACCACAAAATCAGCTGTTTCTGTCAATAGAGAAAATCTATTAGGGGCTGCTTTCTCAGAAGAAGTTTGGGTAGTTTCACAACCTGATAAATTGCAAATAGCAAACAACATGACAGTCACCATCTTCAGGTTATTTTTCTTCTTTATACTAGGGTTAGATGTTACTCTAGTCATCACATTTTTCCCAGTAAGTATGTACATACAGAAGCGTGAGCCTCTCTGCATTGTTCAGGACTCTGTTCATGCTTTAAAAAGTAAGCATGTCAAGAATAAATGCTGAAAAATGGGAAAGGTATTCTTTCTCCTCTCTCCTTCCCCAGGTGGAAACTGCGTATCAACTGAAACTTTTCAAAGATATGTAAATGTATTACAGGAAACACAAATATAACATGCCAGTAAATCTAACTGTAATGACTAGGTCAATAAAAGCAAACTATCCTTCCAGATCTACACTCTGCTGAAAAAAAAGTACAAATAGTATGTCCTTTTTTTATTGTGCTGGATTACCTCTTGCC
Organism: Phaethon lepturus; assembly: GCF_000687285.1. Taxonomy (NCBI): domain Eukaryota; kingdom Metazoa; phylum Chordata; class Aves; order Phaethontiformes; family Phaethontidae; genus Phaethon; species Phaethon lepturus. Next base: position 6,217 of record NW_010511250.1, read on the forward strand.
TTAATTTTTTTGTTAACAACCACCTATCGTTTTCATAAACTATTTTTAATATTTTATTATATAATCTATT
>NW_010511250.1:6317-16890 GCF_000687285.1 Phaethon lepturus
TATTTTATTATATTTGGTTATATATTTACATAACCAATCATTCATCTAGCAACCACTTGTAGATGAAAAATTAGGTATCCCCATCACAAAGAGTGAACATATTCAAACATTTCAAGATGATCAAAGGACAACCTATTTGGAAAAATACAAGAGGTTTTTATATTTGCTTACGAATTATACCCCAAAATTCTCTGATGCTTTCCCCTATCTGAAAAATCTGGGAAAAATTATTCTGATCAAATATAGTAGTCTGAGCAATAAGTTTTCCCCCGAAGCACCAGTGTTTCTCTTGCATACTTGTGACCCCACCAGCAGAGTTTTCGGCCCACAGGTCTTTCTTGTGGGAAATTTGTAAAACTGTAGAGATTTACTTGTGCATAAGCAATGTGTACTGACGAGTAAGGAGTGTAACGCCTCCAGAAGCATTGGGCCTGCTCTGCATGGGCAACGCAGTTTGTATTTATATGGGTACAGACCAACTGCAGTGAACGTGTGTAGTCCTGTTCAGGCACTTGACTTAGCTGTGATGCCGGGCAGTCTTGTACAACTGGGAGAAGCTAAGGGGCCATCTCAGCTGAAAGGCTTGGCATCACTGGAGTGCAGAGAGTAAAGCTATGCAGGAAGACACAATTTCACTCAGAGAAGAGCACTCTGTTTGCTTTTGGTCAGTTTACTGACAGTTCATGAACAAATTATTTATCCAGTAAGCTATTACTGAGGTTTACCAGGTGACAAGTTGAAACCACCTGGTTTCAACACTGATGTCATTTTATCAGCGCTGTTCTGACAGAACATGAAAGGCTCACAAAATAGTCACAGATAACAGAATAACAGGTTAAAATTGATGATGATTTAGAGACGGCTGATCCTATTTAGCGTCCTTATAGTTAACACTGAATTCTAGGCTTCTGAAAGAAAATAGCTCCTTGCATAATATTAAGTTAGATGGGAAAAATAGACGGTAAACTAAAAAAACCCCCAGTTTTTAAGGTCTGATGTAGCCAAGGTACCAAGTCCAGGAAGAAAAATTGTTCAGCGTTAGCAAAAGATTAAGGACTGATTTACAGCTTATGATGTTTTACAGGACAGGTAGGTCCTTGGTCACCTGGAAAAGCAATGTTTGCATGTACTGTGGTCCAAGGCAGATTAATTTTTCCTTCTCCAGAAAGCTTTTGTTTTATTTATTTATCTATGTAAAAGCACCTAGGGAAATGAGATATTGCCATGATAACATCATATGGAAGAGATTAGAATTCTTAACTTTCATCCTTAACGTACAGCAACTTCTTTTACACTATCAATTCACTGTAGTCTTTAATTTCCTGAGAAATGGTCACAGATAATAGAGTAGCAGGTTAAAATTGCTGATGATTTGCAGATGGTCACTGAGTAAAACACAAAAATTAAGTGACACTGGGGACACTTAAAAGTAAGAAACAGTAGGGAACCTCACACTTGGTTTCTCATTCAAACTTTTTAATAATACAAACACTTAATTCTTGCCTGAGGCAATCTTTTTTTTATAGTAATGCATGCTTTCATGAAATTACACCTATTACCAAACTTACTTTGTTGCCTCTCCTTCCAACAGTTATTACGAATGTTGGACACATAATCCTCTTCCACGCTCTTTTCCACTTTCTGTAATGACACCCCTTTGTATTCATTTCTAAAGTCCTTGTTGACATAATAAATGACACCCAAGTTTTCTGTCTGCATTTTTATGGTCTGCCCTGTACTTCTGCAAAAAAGTAGGAAGAAGGGAGAAAGAGACTAGATATTTGATTTTTTTTACACCACATATACTTTTAAATAATTTGCTATTACAGAAGAACAGCACATCACTGAATTTGCTATTTCAAGAGAAGTAATGAAATGAATGGCTGTATAATCTGCCAGAGACTAAAATTACTACATTCACCTGAACATTAAACTTCTTCTGCTTAAACCCTTGATCTCAAAAAAACAACCACTTGGCACCTGTTTCATACCTCTTTAGTCAAATGTAAGCTTTGGTAATACAAAATTGCATTCAAACTCTACAGAAAGAAAAACAGGTCACTATTCTGCAGCAACTCAGTATAGGCATCTCCATTCTAAAGTGTTTTCTGCCAGCCCTGACAAATCCATTTTCCTGCTGCATTCTGTGGATTAAAAATCAAAGATTGTGCACAAACATTTTGGCAGAGAAGTGTTTATATGCATCACAACAGCTTAGTTGCAGAAGGGAAAAACATCACACTCTGGAAATACAGAACTCTGAAAAATAAGAGAAAATAAACCTTTCTGTTGTGGGGCTGAGAGCTCTGCAAAGAACTAAGGTCCTTTACTTAAAACGTAGTAGAGTAGGGTAAGTCTACTAGCTAGGTGCATGCATGATTAGAGTTATTAATTTCTCTCAAGGGAAAAAAGATTTATATATCCTACTGTACAAAACAGGTAAGTTTCGCTATTGGAATTCTTTGCAAGAAAATGGAGATACCTATTTTACCACCACCTAGAATGAAGCAAAGAATAGACAATATCCCCAGCCCTCATCTAGTTCAAAATGTAAATACGGATGAGAAAGTTGCTTTCAATTATTTCACTTGCTATCAGCACAGATGACCCCTAAAAGAATAACAAGCCTTAGCAGGTTTCAGGATTCGATTAAATATGTTGGAGATGCAAACACCTTTGCAACATGCTACGTTGCACAGACCCACTGCCTTGTATTAGAAGATCTCCTAAACTCCAGGTATTGCTGACCTCTTTTCTCCATTACATTCTCACAGCATGTTCTTAGTACCTAACTTTCAAGTTTTGTTCTGCTTCGTCTATACCTTCCCTCCCTTTCCTCACTGTGGAAAATCAAGGACCAACTAATGGAAGGCTTTCTAAAATGCTTCTAAGTGGGAGCGGGTGATTACAACATCATCCCCTCTGTTTGAAGCTAATGTAATCAAACATTACTTACGATCTTGGGTATAAGGCATAGGGAGGGTTAGATACCATCAACTGGCTCAACAAGGAGACAAGGATCAACACAATAATAGGCATCAGCTGAATGAACATAGAGAAACCTCCCTAAGGAACAAAACAGATTCAGGTATTTCATAAAACAGCATCAAGTAAAGAGGTAAATTTGACAAGATGTAATGCTAAGCGTGACTTTCTGTTTTAAGCACCAAAAGCTGCCAGGAAAAACTGTAACTGCAAACACTGTGGTGTTACGAGTACTCAAGCTGCAAGAGTTCATGGGTTAACATGTAGCCACAAGCAAATACCAAATGAATAGCTGGATTCAGTTGTACACCATGATTTGGTCTCCTCTATACAGTGATACATAATTATACAGGACTACATATTAATTCATATAGATAAATATTGAGCCTTGGGTACAATTCTTACCTCAGCCCAAATAAATTCTAAATGTAGACAAGGATTAGCGACCAGAATTAGTGGCATATTTAGGCTAATACTGCCAGTTGCTAGTAAGATAGTTACATACAACAAAAGATTTACAAACCCAGGCTATTATCTTCTCAAATTCGCATGCCTATTTACCAGTCAGTAAGACCCCCACCCGCCAAAGTTTTAAAATATGTAACTGGCAAGTACAAATGCTCCTCTACAGTACAGAGCTCCTGTACAATCGTATCACTGAAAGCGACCACCAGCAAATTTCACAATCCACCGTTTAAAGTCAATGGCACTTAAACGTACATCACCCCTCTCTTCCTCCCTCTCATGTCCACTCTGACGGTGCTGATTAGGATGACTGTAGCCAGCACGACCGTTAGAAAATGAATGTACACTACCTAAGGAAAAAACATCCACACTTAAATCACGTAAAAAACCCAACTATTTAGAGGTCAATATAGAAGCAACAAACATAAAGCATTTAACATTACTGCACAATGACACATAAAATAACTGAACTTTAGGATATCTTACAAGTTCAAAGTTGCTTAAAATAAATATTTTAAGCTCTGAAGCAACTAATTTGTTATTTCATGTACTGCAGAATCACCATAGTAACCCCAAAGAACTGAACTCACATTTTTGGGATTTAGCAACACTTAGGGGAAAAATGAACCGTGATGCAGATTAAAGAGTTGGGTCGGAGGCAGGTTGGAGTACTTTTACTGTTTTATAATGCCACAAACTCTGATGCCACTCTGGGCAGTACCACTGTATCCCAATGATTATACTGATGTATACAAATACCTGTTGGAAAGGCCCCTCCAAAAAACATGTTGAATAGATCCTCTGGAGTAATATCTGCCTCACAACCTCTATGGAAGTTGAATCTACCGTTGCTAGGGTGATTGCATGTTTGCTCTTCACTGCCTGTAAGGTCATACTGCTTTCGTTTTTCTGGATTACTCAGCACAGCGTACGCATTTCCGATTTCTGAAGCAAGGAATAAAAGACAACTCCCATAAATGAAAGGTAAGAGCTATTCCAGCATGAAAATTGCAATTTCCAAGTCAAGAACAGGCAGCAAATCATGTCCTTTACTGTGTGTTACTAACCTACTAGAATAAAACAAGGTCCAGAAACATCTCTACTTTTCTTAGCATAGCTTCCACAAAGTTTCCTACCAACACTATTCAAAGGCTTTTATCCTGTTGAACTAGGCAGAAGGCAGGAGAGCTTTGTTCCTTTTGCTAGGGGAACACCTACACCTGTGGAAATGTTCTCCTCACTGCAGTTACCAAAAAAGCATCAAGCATTACAATGAAAGCTTTGAAGTTGGGTAATTGCGAAGTTCAGTCTGCTCTAGCAGTCTAGCTTAAAACATCATAGACTCAGTACAGTTTATTTGGTTTCATTTAATAAGCGGTCACTTCTTTGAATGCATCAACTTTATTGTCTACCAGAGTGTGAATGTATTTTTTACAGGCTGCTTAAGATATTTTATGGAGTACATTCATAACAAAGTTTTGCAAGATGTAACATGAAGAGTACAACATGCGTGCATGTCAGGAACATGTGTGTTACTAAGGTTGTCAGTATGACCTCAGTGTTTGGAGTGCCTGGCCTGGGACGCTTGTCCCTGTTCATGCTACATTATCACAAATGAACAACTTCAATTTTGACAGCAGAAAGGGAAGAACTGAGTTAGGTGAGCATAGAAAGAATCAGTGTGAAAAGACCACAAGTTCTGCTGACTTTAGGAGCTTTGACCCTAGCTGCTCCGCACAGACATAAGCTCTCGCAGACTGAAGGAAAATTTCTGCTGGCACTCAATGAACAATCTTCACTCAGTCATATCTTCATGAAACCCCTTCTGCTTTCCTTTCTTCTTTCTCCTCCAGGCCTCTCCAACAAAAGGCTTCTTTTGCAGCCAACCAACACAAGGCACAGGGATTATGTTTTTCAGTGTCAAAAACCCATCAGTCATCAAAAGGTCATGAAAGCTGCAACACTATAACCTCAACACAGGCGAATAAGACTATGGCTTTGGATAATGTTGAAAACATTAATTATGCAATCTAAGAAAAAGTTAATGAGTCTTAGCTATGTTCCTTTTAAGATACCCTTAGAAATAATCATTAGTAATTCCTTTAAGTGGAGGAGAAAACACAAAGAAATGAAGCTTCATAATTTGCAGTGAGAGCATGATATACAGTACTGACACCAAACATTGCTACAAGGTTCCTCTGTTACTCAGCACAAAGATAAAATTGATAGTAAAAATTCAGATTTTCCCCAAAATTAAGAATTTTGGGAGACATAAATCAGCTGACTGCACATGAGGTGAAGACATCATACTGTCACGGTATAGTCAGCAATTTTATTGACTATTTGTTATTTGTTTTTGATTATTTGATGCTAATTCACAACAGATTTGATTAAAATATAATTTTCTTTAAATAAAGGACATAAAAAATGAAAAAAAAAAAGCTCAAAAGTTTCAAACGAAAGACTTTTGATGAAGTTGGTAAAAGAGATTCCAAGAGATCAAAAGTTATTATATTTGCACAAACTTTTAAATCTAAAATATAACCTCAGGGAGACTGCTGAATACAACAGAAGAGTAGTACTACGTAGCTCAAGTTCTAAGCACCTTGCCTAACATCAAATTCAATTCTGTTTTCTAATGTGACCTTTCCTTAAAATAAAGCATTATTATGAAATAATAACTATTATTATGAAACTCCTTTTCTCAGCTGGATGTTAGAAACTTATCAGATGCTTTTAAAGGTAAACTAAATCATAAATTTACTCAGTTGTACAAAAAGACTACAATAATTTCAATGCAAGAAAAATGCTAGATTTCATTAAATAATTTTTAGTCAGCAAGATTGGCCTACAAAATTTTCTGTTCATTTACTCATCTAGTTAAGAACCAGAAAGTGAAATCAAGCTGAAGAAATCAAACTTGTACAAAGTGCTAATGTAAAATAAAAGATTAAATAAGAATATGATTTCTAACATTTTAAATATTATTTAAAATGCTATTAACAAGGAAGAATTCTTTTATTCATAGGGCTGGAGACAAGTTTATAAGAATAATATCTTTTTTAGATAAAGCCATCACATAGCTGTATTAAAATAATAATTAGCAATCAACTTTCCTGCTATGTTCTATTAACTTTTAATCTGGAATTGTTAATATATTATTATAATTACCCCTTCAAGTCTGTATAAGAAGTCTTGCTCAGGGGGGTTTTTTTTCTTTTTTTTCCCTCCCCCAATTGAAGAGGTTTATCCGATTGATTTTTTCAAATGTCTGCATGTAAACCTCACACATAAAAAAAATTAAAAAGATGTACCACAATCAGATTTTTTATTTATGCATGATCATTTCTTACAGATTCACATCTTTCTTCATCTGTGTCTGAGATGAAGCTGTAGTTTTCTTTACAATGCTTTTCCTCAACAATTTCCCTTGTGCAGGGGCTAAGCTTGGCAGCCTTAGATCAGATCAAGCCAGACTGTAAATTTTACCTAAGAAATGGTCAAAGGCAACTATTAATAAGGCCATGTTTGAACCCAAGTGTGTTTGTATGAAAAAAGTAGTAAAACTACACACATATAAGGAATTCTGAGAAAAAGGTAACTTAGCATGTCACGTAATTCAGTAAACACCACATTTTGCTATCAAGTATTACTTTGAATCTTAACTGTCTTGAATCTTTACTACACTTGAGCCTGAAAAAAACAGTTTACTACATTAAGTCAACAACAGTAAAAAAGTGCAATTTGGTTTCACAGATCAAGTATTCATTCCTTGTACTTGAAAATTACAGTCAATCCTCTAAAACCAAACCCTACTGCAAAAGTCCACATTATTTATCTATACTTCCAGGTATATGCTAAGATATTAGAGGTCATATATTTTCTTGGATAAAAATGTAGTTTAATATTAGCTATAAAACACCACACTGACAATTTTGTAAAAAGACAAGTGACTAATGCAGATGAATTTCTTTTAATTTGACAATTGTTTGACAAAGTTGAATTGTGAAAGAAATTTTAAGTAAAAATGGTATTTTACTTTTAAAAGCCTCTGTTGCTCCAGGTGCGTGGTTTTTGTCCGGGTGGAATTTCAAAGCAAGTTTTCTATAGGCCTTCTTTAGGTCATCTTCACCTGCATCCTTTGAAACCCCAAGGACTTCATAATAATTTTTACATTTCTTTATACTGCAAAAGAAAATGAAGTCAAATGTTGTAAACAAAAATATGTGAAAGTAGTACACAGCTGCAAATGAGGTAATACATTGCACTGATGCAATACACTACATCTCTTGCTTTCAATATAAAAAAATTCTACTCTAGAAACAAAGAATGCCATTTTTCATAATAAATTCACTGATGAGCACAATAAACTACTGTATTCAAAATTACTCACTACATACATTTATTTTATCACTTCTACTGCAGAACTACTACGGCTATAAGAAAAGTTTTCAGTTCACAATTACTGTAGCACTTCCTCATATTTCGTATGAATATTGCTGTTAATAATGCATAAAATGAAGATTCCAAATTTACTTCGCAGAGCTAGCAGGCAGGAAGGCCTGATTTGACTGTCAACAGCAAATCCACTTTGGTACGCATGACACAAACCAAACCAAACAATATCTCCCTTTCCCCAAACAACAGTCAAGTTATAACACCATTCCAGCATTCCCTTTTCAAGGAAATAAGGCATGTGAGAACACCTCTGCTGCTGGGAATGCACCTGGATCTTGACAAACTTTCTGTAAGTGTTTACATAAATTCGAAGAAAGAATAACAGCTCCAGTATGTTCAATGTAGCATTTTTTAAAACTCTGAAAACTCGGAAATATTCTTCCTGCAGGCAGTCTCACCCAGACAGGAAAAGCAAAATCTGGAAATGATGTAATGATTTGGTATGCTTTTTTACAATTCTCAGATGAAAGAGCAGTTACAGGGGACAGAGAGAACATTAATTTTATGTGGGCAGGAAGAACTGACCAAACCAATAAAAACACCTTAAAATCAAACAAGTTACTTGGGTAAGGATTCAGAAACTTAGGAAAATAAGGCCAAATCACAAACTTGCATTGCAGAAATGAGGTATGGCTGACAAGCAAGAAACAGAAATTACATCTATAAATATTTCAAAAGCTTCGTGTGAGTCTCTTTGCGTGGCTGTAACTGTGTCCTCATTCTCTTAAATGCACAGATTTCTACGTAAATATGGGTTTAGCGTTACAACGACTATACACAGGGCAGCCAAGTGGAAAAAAAGGGGGTAAGCAAGCTTTTGGCATTTTCATGAAAGAAGAATGGGTACCCTGTAATTAAGGGAATGCTAGCATCAGAAGCACAACCACACCATCGTGTGTGGTCCTTCATAGTTCACAGATTGATCAAATCAAGTTTCATTTGAGGGATCCCTTTTCCTGTGTTCAAATAACACAAGCTTTTATGAAGTCTCGGTGTAATGCTCACAAGAGCACTGAATTGAACGTATGCAGGCAGCTGCCAACACGAACATCCTGTGAAATAAATATAGCTAATTATATTGAAGGAACATTTAATAAGCTCCAGTTAAGAAGCTGATAAAGCTAACTAAAAAGAACACAGTAAATCCATCATCAAGAAAGAATGGAAAGAAAATACATTAAATTATACTCTGAATACTGGAAACTTTTGTTTGCTAATTTGTACAATAAGAAAAAAATTTGGTAGTGTACAGATCCCTTCACCCTTAGCCTCAAGACTTGGATTACTTATGACCTGTATCAAGAACAGACAGCTTTATTTAAAAGTGTAACAGTATCAAATTAAGCTTTTATTTCAATAAATTGCTATCTTGGCATCCAATCTAAGTTCTCTTCAATAATTCAGTATCTGAATTACCTGTTTGTGGACCAGACTCTTCAGAACTTCGGTTGATATAAAATCAGGTAGTGAGTCATCAATGTCTAGCAAAGTTGTTATTTTATGAGCATTAAAACTGTAGCGTTAAACGTTTGTTCAAGTGTTTTTAAGCATCATGCATCCTCAACAACTTTTTCCCCCAACAGCATGTGGTCATTTCTCATGGAAGTAACGAACATGAACACCCCCACCCCTCACCTCCCAAAACATGAAAGTTTACTTCTTTGCAGACCTGATATGCATTTATTTCACAACTCTAGGATGCAGAGAGGAGAAAAATGGAAAAAAAATCAGCAACTCAAGAAATGCCAACCTGTTCTTCTAACCCTCAAAAACTCAGCCCAGAATTTTTTTCCCATTCACAACCAGTGAAAGTCTCCCAGTGGGAAACTTTCATGGGAAAAGAAGGAATAGTGGGTATCAATCAGAAGATGTTCAAGTCAGCACATGACCCACCAGCTTCTAACACCATGATCTGTTTAGAGCCAGTGCATCAAACCAGAGCTACTTCCTGATGAGAAAGCACAGGGAGAAACCTGCCTCATGGGTCATATAGCACTTGCCCTCCCAAGGGATGAATGTAATCACCCTCCCTGCAACAGCTACCCTGCCCACAAATGAGCTATTGTTATTTACCAAGAAACAAGTGTTCAGCCGAGGTATAACACAGTTCTGCTTTCTCTTAGCAAGCTTTGCTAGTGATTACTTTGTTAAACAATAAATTCTACAAATGCACAAGCATCTCTCTTCCAACATTCCTGGTTTGAATATATGAAGCTATGATTTAATCTTTCAAGCATATCTTATACCAAACCACCCTCACACCCTGACCTGCTACCCTAGGCTAAATGTCCAGGCTCAAAGAACCCTTTGTGAATTTGTGACAGCCACCCCTGGCTTTTATTCTCCCTTGTGTGTTCCGGTCAGGATGGGCATGCTCACAGCACCACCGCCTGCGACAGAGCTGTAACCGATCCTCCAGATCATTTACATTACCCTCCTTTCTACTGCACAGGATCAGCGCTGTTAAACCACTGTTTAGCCTGTTGTCATCTTCAGATCTCAACCAAGTCAGTGCTGGCTCTTACAGACCTCAGCAGCAAACGTAAGCTGCAAATACTCTGATGCGCAACCTCAGGAGCACTGCTGCATGTGACTTCATGGTGAATCATGTGGAATATGCACATGCATTGCGGAGTTCAGCAGAACTTGGGATTACGCAGATCAC
>NW_010511250.1:16921-30413 GCF_000687285.1 Phaethon lepturus
ATCAAGCTTTAAAGCAAAAATACATGAAATGATTGTACAAATGCATGGGGGCCAAACCTCATACCTAAACCTGGAATTTGCAGCAATGACCTTGTGCTATGAAGCCCTTGCTACACCCTGCCAATAGTTTTATATGATTGCTTTGCCACTTCAAGGCAAAAAGCATCTGGCTGGAAGCAGCTAGCATCTAGTTAATGCAGTTTCCTACAGGGAGGGAGGTACTGCCTTCCGCTAGGAGGTCCCTTACCAAGCACAATTCATGGCAATCATTACAGGGTAAAGACTCGGTTTTCCCCTCCTCAGCAAAGTCCATGCGAGTTTTTAACTAAAACTTGTACTGCAGCAGCTTTGTACTGGGATGATGGGACAAGCAGACAGTGAGAAGGTGCTTTCCAATTAAAATTATCAGTGTTTTTCGTGCACTCCTGAGAGGCAAAACTTTAATGCATCACAAACTCAACCTGGTAAGTCAATTTATAGCAGGACAAACAGTACGGGATCACTAGAGCAACCCACCAGATACTCAGGTCATACATGTGCTGTGCAGTCACCAGGCTTCTCAAACACTACTGGAGCACCACATCCCTCCTCCACCTTAAAGAGATGAGGATCATGGGCTTTGCACAGAGATTCTCCAAGACTTAAGTCCTCTTCCTCCAAACTACCACTGTCCTGATGAGGGATTTTTCTCGAGCTGCTGGGAGCTCTTGGAAGCCCCAGACAACCTGATCCTCATCCCTCAGCAGAAGCAGGCCTTTTTGGACATATTCCTCAACCCTTGCCTCTAGCAGACTGATGTCTGACAATCCTCACTCTGACAGATTCCCTTGCCTGGAGCACTGAACTGTTCTGTGGAGATTTGTCACAGGAGGGCAGATGGACAGAAGGAACCATCCCCTTCCCACTTGCCTCCTCTTGCAGGCTGCACATCATCAGCCAGCAGAGGCTGGGAAAAATTAAGAGTAAAACCAGTGGAGGTTTTGGAAAAGACCTATAATTGATGTTACTTACCGCTTTTAACCATATCTGAAATCCCTGTCTTGCAGCATGAACAACTAACTTTCTGAAAGCTGCATTTCAAATTGTTGTGTGTTAGGTTTTGCTGCACTTAAGGCACTGTAGACCCTAGTGATAATTTTCTTGTGTATGTAAGTTCCACACAGATGTTTCTTTTTAAAATTGCAATTTACATATCACTTGCTTATGGACTTTTTGTATTGAGTTGTTTTTGTTGTTGTTGTTTATTTCTGGCCTATTTGAAGTTTGGTGCTTTCACTGTTAATTGGGGGGAGAGAGAATGGGAGGGGCAGTGCGGGTGTGGAATGATACTTTTTGTGAATGTTGTGGTTTACCCCATCAGGCAGCTAAATAGCACACAGCTCCAATAGCTCGCTCCAACCCCCTGCAGTAGGACGGGTGAGTGAATCGGGAAGAAAAGTAAGTAAAATTCACGGGTTGAGATAAAGACAGTTTAATAGGACAGAAAAGGAAGGGAAAATAAATAATAATATCCAAAATAAGTGATGAATAATGCAATTGCTCACCACCTGCCGATCGATGCCCAGCCAGTTGCCAAACAGTGGCACCCAGCCAGCCTTCCCCCTAGTTTATCTACTGAGCATGACATCATATGGTATGGAATATCCCTTTGGCCAGTTTGGGTCAGCTGTCCTGGCTGTGTCCTCTCTCAGCCCCTTGTGCCCCCCGCCCCCAGCGTCCTCGCTGGTACAGCAGTATAAGAAGCTGAAAAGTCCTTGACTGAGTGTAAACACTGCTTAGCAACAACTAAAACATCAGTGTGTTATCAACATTATTCTCATCCTAAATCCAAACACAGCATTATACCAGCTACTAGGAAGAAAATTAACTCTATCCCAGCCGAAACCAGGACAGTGAACTGCTTTTCTTGCATTTTTCATTCCTGGCTGGATCACTTCTCTATCTGAATTACTATCAAATTATTTCTGTTGTTTAGCTAATTTCTGTCCTCACTGAATTGTTAGTCCCCTGCCAGCACATTGGCACCGTCCATCCGGTTAACAGATTTACCGGTTGTTTAGGAAGGCACATCGCTGGATGTTCCTGAAATAATATCTGACCTTTAGAGAATAAACTTCTGAAACAGCATGAGGGCAAATGATGGCCTACATTCATCCACACGACGTATCTCGTCACAACCTGCAAAGCTCCACTATCCCAGTTTGCAGCTGACAAGCCACCGCAGTACATTTGGTCAGCCAGCTTCAAATTGCAGCAACAGCCCATTATGCCTGATGCTGGGCTCCCCTCCATGCTCTGATGGCTGAAGGTCCTGAAACATCTGCTCTCACCTGTAGAAATTTTGGGGCTACCACCACTGGTTCTCCTGTGACTACAAAATAATGTGATCCTACTGCTGTGCTTCTTGTTTCACTTTTCAAATCTACAATTTAGATTAAGTCAGCATCAACAGCTTTTATCAGGTTAACAAAACCTATCAGAGATGCTTGCACTTCTGTATCAAATACCTGTAGTGATCCATAATCATGAAGTTTTGAGTACAACTAGGTATTTCAAAGGGCCTTTCAAAGCCTCTGTCTACATGCACAGGGATGGCCCAAAAGACAAATACTTCGACTGCAATCTCCAAAAGCTTGTGATTTGAGCCACAATTATTTCTCCCAATGGCAATCTGAACTGAGCAGCACGGTGAGCAGCAACGTCAATGTTAGCGACAAAGAACGGAGCAAGAGGAAGCTACACTGACTTCTGATCCCAGAGTTTGGCAGAAAAGCACAGTAAAATGAAGACCATTCCCTACATAAGTCAAGCTTCCAAAGATGCCAGAGGGCCTGATGCAAATGGCATCCTGCAGCTGAATTAGGAATGTGCCAGTCACAGTTTAGATGACATAAGCGTGGTCTGCAAAAAGTGCTCTAGATTGGGAATAGAAGGTCATAGTGTTGTCAAGGAACCCAAGCCGGTACCAGCATACCCCTAGTTTCTGAAAGGAATGCACCAGAAGTTTCAGGTCTCTGTTTTACTGATAGATTCAACAACACATTAGGGTGCTTGTCTTAGTACCTTGCTCTTGGATGTACCTGGTCAGTTTGTTTATCCTGTGTGTATTACATGAAATAGTCAAGGCTGTGTTTACATCAGCATACTTTTCTCCAGATTTTGTTTAAGCTTGTATTTTAGCTATAAAAATTGTACATTAAAGGCAGAAGCTTTCTGACAAAGTCCACCGTATCTTCTGTGCCATTTTTCCATGACAGGCTCTATGACTGTGATTTCCACCTTGACTTTCTCAGCCATTCAATGGGATATTTCCGCAGTTCACAGTAGTTTTATCAGCCTAATTAACGGCATGCCCCGATTTCTTTGCTTTGTGGTTTTTTTTTTTTTTTCATTGTAGCACATGTTTATTGCTTTTATTATTCCACTTTCAGTTAATTATCTTCTTGACCCCATGTTAAAAAAGTAATGCTCTCTTTGCTGAAATCACAGAAGTCTCAGCAGGCAGCCTGGGAAAAGTCAGTCACACAACTTACATTCCTTCTAGTTTGATCCATGAAATGCAGAGAAGCAATTTTTTGGTTTACTCTGTGAATTCAAATCAAGTTGGTGATTATTCTTCACCACTACTGGATGTCATATAACCCTGCCTTGCAAGGTTCCTACAGAACTCATGCCTCTATTGGTTTGTTTTGGTTCTAGCTCAAAAATCCAAATACAAAATTTCATTCTTGTGCTCTCTTCTGAGGGGCAGGCACTGGCAAGGCAGGAAAAGCAGTATTCCACCACAGTTTTCTCAAGACAGCAATCCAACTTTAGCATACTAGTAATCATGGCAGTTATCTTTCAGATGTCAAAAAGGTAATATGGAACATATGCTAGCACTTAGTTACTAAGAGACATCAGACACCATATGAATGTTAAGATCATTTAAAGGGAGTCTGTATAAAGTGTACAACCTATCTGTATCTCCAAAACTTTTTTTTTTTAAATCATATAGTAGACAACGGATAACAAACACTTCACAGCATAAAAAGAAATGGGAAAGATTAACACACAGCATCCTTTTTTTTTTTTTTAAATTTCATGCTAGTCTACAAACCCTTTCCAAAGGGTCTGCACACTTGGTATGAATAGGCAGATATGATGAACAGAATTTGTTTGAAAGTAATTAAGAACTCTGGTAACTGTCATCCTAATCAGCACTTCTTCAGTTGTTTTAAGTGAGTTAGAAGAAAAAAAGTTGAAATTTTCTTACACAAATGTTCCATTTCTTTATCTCAGCAAAAAATGCGAATAACCTACATCAAACAATGAAGGAATTGCTTTAAAGCAAAGACCACAGTATCCAAAAGCAAAATCATCCTTTTATGTCACACGCATGATTCTCATGCACCTATCTTAAGTTGACATTGCTCAGACAGTTTTCAATTGCCTAGAGACTTCTAGGGCACTTGCTCTAAAAAGACGCAAGTCTGCTCTGGGTCCTAATCTATTTCTGCTAGACTCCTGTCAATATCTCTGATATGCAGGTCACCTAAAGTGTTAAGGCAACTTGATCCAGCCCTCAGTGACAACATAAGCATCATGAAGAAAAAGATGCATGTACTACAGATGGTATTCTCAAAGCATTTACATTCAAAAGTAACAAAGTGCTTTTGGATATCTCAAGCTTCAAACTGTCACACTGAAAGTTAGCACAGTTCCCACAAAGAACTTATGCAATCAGTGGAAAGACATTGCATCTTATGCTTCTCCCTGTCGAGCAACTTGTTTGCAAGCTCATGTAATGCTCTACAGGAGTGTTATGGTTGCTTGCTAGTGATCAGTGTCCCCTGTGTATGTGGAAAAAATAAAAACAGCACAGAGGTGCTTGCTTGTACTCATACCTACCCACATTACTAGAGTAACCCTGATGAAAATTAATGCAGTTAAAATTAGTTATACTGCTCCAAGTATGTCTTCCCTATGCTTCTTAAATGTATTGTCACAAGCAAATTCAAGATAGCTGGACAACTCCAGGAATACTAATCAGTGATCAAGTCAGAGAGCTCATGGTCAGTCCCCTGGCCTGACTGCTCAGTAGAGGTTACAAAAAAGGGTTGGAAACGGCATATGTAGTTAAACCAGCAATGCTTTCTCTCAGTCTATATTAAATTACTAATACAGAACCAAGAACTCCTAGAGGGAAGAATACTTGAGGATAATGCCACCTTTCAAATCATAAGTATAGAAAACCAACTTAGTTTGACAGAGTCAAACTCATGGTAGAATTCTGATTTTTTTTTTAAATTTAAGATTTTGCTACCTTGCTATCTAGAAATCTCTTTCCTTATAGGAAAAAAAAATTATTAAAAATCAGGCATGAAACACTATTTAAAACCACCTCTTTTCACGCAGCATTTCTTTAACCAACCCAAAGGTCCAAAAACCATTTCACTGTGGCATGGCAGAAGCATACAGTGGTGACAAGCTCTGCTCTGAAGTACACTCTCCCCAGAGGGGCGTGTTTCATTTAATTGGAAAAGTCTGGGGCCTGACTGAAGCAATAACATATGCAGCCTGTCATGTTTCCAACTAGAAAGCTCATTCTCACTGTGGTTTAAACATGAACTTTCCCTCAGCTATCATCACTGAATGTGTTATATTTTTCTATTAAGTTTTAGCCCACTGTTTGTATTTAATCTTGTTCTCCTTGGCAAAAAGCACAAATTTTTTAATTCTTAACCACAAATTTTCTAAGTAGCGTGTTGATATCACTAACTGACAACATGACAAACTTTTAAAAACTTCCAACAAGAACTGGTGACTTGCTCTGTTGATTACTGCACATCTAAACCAAAACTCAGTCTCTCTCCAAAGGTTTATAAACTGCTATACTAAAGGATGGCAGTAACACTCAAGCTAAGGTCAAGATACTGTTTTAAGAGCTGATTTTTTAAGTTGTATGTAAAATTGTCCTGGTTTCAACTGCTTATTTACAAAAGCTGGGTACTCTTTAAAAACCCAAATTTTATATTCACAAAGACTGTTGAAATAGGTATTAAGAAGCAATGTTGCATCAAAATTATCGTCAATGTGCAACTTCCATGAATACCCCTAACTGGTTCTGATCTCAAACTGGGTTAATTTTACCTGATACCTATTGAATCCCTTCAAGGAAGCAATACCAAACATCATGAAAGCATACCATGGAGAAAAGTTGGCTCTACAGCATCATTTTACTCAAGAAAAAGAAGGCAACATTACTTCCTGGTAAAACAAACAAAAAAAGAGAACTTGCAGGGAGCCTGATGTCAAAGCAGACTGCAGCTCAAAACAGCATGTCACAGGTGAGTGAATACTGGCAGTAATACAGCCTTCCTTGTAGCAGCTTTCTGAGAATGTGTTACATGTCTTAATTTGATCTAAGCCTCGTTTTACAGAGGACTTCTTTCTGGATATTTTGTCTCACGTGTGTGCACCACACACATTTTGCATTGATTTTAACAGCTAGTATTTCAAGGTGGCCAAAAGTGTACACACTTGTTCAGGTTTTACTTTAGATATATCATGAAGGGCAATAACATTAATGAAGCAGAGATGATGGTAAATGAAAAGCTATACTAAATAGCAACACCAAGAGGATAACCATGCCAGAGATGCTGCTGTCTACCTGCCTGAATGCAAAGCTGCTGTAACAACAAAGAAAAGCTGCCTTTTCCTTACTGTTAGCACAGCTGAACAGATTCTTGAACTTCAGGAGAAGATCTCAAGATAATATCAACAGCAACAGACATCTCACACAACAAAATTCACACACAGATTTCTAGTTCGCACAACGGTTCATCCAATCTACACAAACTAGGAGACGAGGACCTCTTGATTTCCCTTCTTTGATCTCCTTAAAAATATCTGGGCTAGGCTTATCTGAACACACAGGTGAGTTTTGGGGTGTGCAATTTTAGAGTGGCTGTATTTGTACTTCTTTAGCAGACATCAAGGCACATATCAAACAACATTTTTCTCACTCCTACAGCAAAAAGTGTGTAATGATAGCATGACTTAGGAGTCACTCATCTCAAAAGGACATTTTTATTGATTTTTGTTTCTTTTCGCACATCCTCCTTTCCTGATGTCACCCCATCTTAACACTATCATGCTGCGTGAAGTCTAGAGTTTATAATGCAACTTACGACTGTGCTTCAGTGCTTCTCGGATACTTGTACTTCCAGAACAAAACAGTTTTAGCACTGCTCTGAGACCAGCCTGTACAGCAAGATTAGCTTGAAAATAAACTCTGGGAGCAAGCATGCATTGTAAACTTAGATGTCATGAGCGTAAACACATTTAAGAATAGAAACACAGTCCTACAAGTTGTACTATAGAATTTTCATCACTCCTTCCATTTAGCATGATATTTACGTAATACCTATTTTGAGTATTTTCTTTTTAAACCATCAAGGTTACTTTATATAAAAGATAAGTATCATCCTTCTCACAGAAAGTGCCAGTGTCTTATGCTGTGTTTAGAAAAAGCAAAACTCTCCTCTTCCTTTTAGTCACAGTTCAGTACCAGTAACCCCTCCCAGCTAACCTTGAATCTTCTGTTGCTTTAGATGCTAGAGCTGAAAGCATAAGTACGCAACACACAGAATGAAAAGATGTATTAAAAATTATGTATTTAAGCAAGTCCATACCTGAATACTCCTTCCATTTGGTCTTTGGTGTAGCCTTTTCCACTTTCACCTGCAGCAGATGCATTGCTCTCCTTCGTGCTATTGGGCTTACTTTGATCATTGCTACTGGCTGGTTTTCGGCAGTAAGCGCCTCCCCCAGCAGTACTTCCATTCTTCGTAATAGCTTCCAACAAAACTATAAAACAACAATAAATCATGGTATCATTATAGGCATTAGCAATTAAGTTGGGGCTCTCAACTATCTTAAATGGGAGCACCACATTGTAAAAGACTAGCTGCTACATCCTCCTTCGGTATTGATCGCCACTTTGTACCACAAATGTTTCTGAAGCCAGTCTAGGAACAGCTTTTCGTGGCAAAACTATGGAAAAGTGTTTCAAAAGTAGTGGTGGATTCCCCTCCACGTCTGCCATGCTGATTTAATACTGGAGAGAATTTGTCCAGGTCCTTCATTTCTAGACGATTTTTAGAGGCACTGAACCCATTCTTTGGGGTGAAAACATCAGAATACCTGAACAAGCAACTGTAAACAGAAAAGAAGAACTAATCTAACACTCTAAATGTTCTGCAAATTATTCCATACAGAGACTGAGCCCTGCAAATTGTTCCATACAGAGACCAAGCCCACCTCTAGCAGATTTCAGTAGCTACAGTACATAGCTATTTGTAACCTGAGCCATTAGTGGTCACAAACTGATGCTCTATACCCCTTCGAGGCAATACCACCTGGAATTCAAACTACCACTAAATGCCACAGATAAGACAGGACCAGCCAACTACACCCAGCTCTTGAGACTTGGATCTTGAAAGCTAGCATGCTTTAGCTAGATCTTGAAATCCTCTTTCCTTACATGTTCCAACAGATCTCAAATTTAGTAGTTTTAATAAATCAGACACTAAATTTTCTTTCTGGATATAAGCCTGTATTTTAGGAGTATCTGTCTTAACAATAAATTAGAAACACTACCATCCTAACTTAAAGAACTGCACGCAAAGCATAATGTGGATCAAAGATTATTAAATAATCTGTCTTTCCTGAAAAGATATCTCTTCAGAGCAAGATGGCAAACTACATCAGCCAAATTTGTTTCACAAACAACTGAAAGTTACTATCTGCATTAAAAAAATGCCCTAATAAGAATTCCCAAAGAAAAACATCCCACTCAGTGTGAAAGCATGTTATAGCTCTACTGTTAAAAAACATTTTCTTCTAGAAGTTGTGAGAAGAAGCCTGAAGGATTTTCTCCTAAATCCAATTAAAAAATTTCTCCTCTGACTAGTATGGTATCTCTTAAAGCAGCAGCAAACTGGGATCCTACACATCATAGCTTGTATCTGAGAGGAGCACAGGAAAGAAAAGAAAGCAGAGCTTTGTTTAAAAGGAGAACCACCACTTGCCTAAGACATGCTTCTTAAAACTCTCCAGTATTTGCTTTTACTTAATTCACTTATTACCCACTGGCCACAGCAGTCTGAGGTACTGCAGATGAATAGAACTCAGCCTGAACAAGAAAGTCAGCTGACTTCAGTGCCGGTCCTGTGCTCATGCCTGCCTCAGCAAGATTCATCAATTGATCACATCAAGCTTTTTACTGCAGAAATAAAGAAAAGGCTAACATTTAGATGCTGAGTTGTATATCTAGGAGATGTTTTCACTACAAATGAAATTAAGGTCCTGAAAACAGGAGAGCTATAGTTGCATTATGGATTATGGCTGAAGCACATATCCAAATATTTGCAACAGTTTATTCTAATACCACCCGTTATGGTATTTAAAGTTCTGAGGTAAATGAAGTAATCAACAACTCCAACAAGGTGACTGTGTCTGCAGGCTAAGAACTAACCAAGAACAGAGATCTAAACAGACAGTGCCCTCGGAATGAAGCATTTTCAGTCCAAATGTGCTCCAGACAAGTGATAATAGAAAACAAAATTATTCTTTTTCTGTTCTGTGACATTAGATATTTAATAATGGTATCATGTGGCATCCTATTGAACATGTGACCCTGACTTACCCTCTAGAAATAATGCTTACTCAACAGTCTTGAAAATCCTGCCTTTATATTGGTACTAGTCTAGAAATTTCCCATCCCTGCAGTAATGCTTATGCAAAATCAGTAGTAAGAATAATGGCAGAAACGGGTAGAAATGGGTATAGACAACAGTTTGCATTTTTAACACCCAGTGTCTGTTTCATAGCAAGGTTAGCTGGTAAATCTTTTCATGAATCAGTCTGGCTGCACTATACTCTCAACATTACTACTCCTTAACCACCTCCTCAGCCCTCCTATCCTCATAACAGTGCTGCACTCCTGAGAACACAGAGCAGGACACTTGCAAAAAAAAAAAAATTCAAATCCGTAAGTGTTTACTACTTAAGATAGCAGGACACAGAATATACAAACATGCTATTGTTCTATGTTGAAAAAGAAAACCATACAAAGGGTCTGCGGCCATCATTTTCTTCAAATCAGAGATACAGTTCAGATATTCAGAAACAACTGACTCTTCCATGAACTGCTGGTGGTAAAACCAGCTGTTAGAGCTGCTAGTACTAACAGCATATTAAAGAAAACTTTCACTGTGCATCTAGGTATTTTAAAATAGGACATACAAGGAACCAAAGACTTATTTTGTTAGCAGGTGAGACAACAAATCTTATCTCCAAATGCGTCTGAAGGCTCTCTTGTGTGTAGCTACTGCATTTCATTCCATTATGAACTGAACATGACCCCCACTTTCACTAATGGAAGAACTGTAGCATTCAGAATTTACACTAACACCACCCTAAAAAACTAAGTTCACATACTCCTGAAAATAAAAGTTTATTTTTACAGGCCACATCAGAAACAGTGCAGGAAAATCTTAAGCAGCACTGAAAAATAAAGCTGTCAACGTCACGTTCTGCCTTCAACTCCAAAAACAATGACACCTAAGTTTGAAAAGGAGATGTTGTCCTTTGTTATCTTTGAATCCACTCTTACAAATCTTTTCCAGACAAGCAATTAGTTTCCATTCAGTTGCAAGATGAATCATTAGCAAAAATCATAATCAAATATTATTTTCAGCAGCTGAACTGTAAACCAATTTTCTAGCAAAGAGTGATGTCAACATGAACACTGCTACTATGAAGTCACTAGTTAAGTATCATTAAATAAGCACTGACCGTACATTTCGCACTAGTAAAACCTTAAAATAGCACTGCTGCAGTCAGCGTATTTCAGGCAGAAGCTTTGTTTAGCAAAACTAAACTTCACTGAGGACTGAACTAGCCTCCATGCACTTCAAATGCAAATGTCGCCAAAATCAAACCACACATGGTATTGTTTTAGAGACAATAGTTAAAACCTGCTCTCTGTCCTTTTACAACCTGCTATAACATCAGGAGGAGGAAGCTCCCATCAGTAAAAGATTCAGCGCTACAGTTCTCATTGCTTTCATCACTGATGGAATATCATTTGTGAAATGGTGGGCAATTGTTCCCAAATTGATACTAAAGATACAACCTATGAAGCATCTGTGTCTTCAGTGACAAATTGGTACAAACTACCTTCTAACACACCCCTCGAAGAGAAAATAAGCGAGCACAGTGACAACTGGGGCTGCACCATATTGTCCTATCATCATCATATAAACCCAACACATTATGACTGTAAAATAAGAATTTGTGTTAGAACTAAGAGAGTTGACACAACCTTAACTGTTTCCTTCTCTTGGCTATGTGCTATGACATTTTGAATTATCTAGTGAATTACTGGTTGGTTTTGTTCCAAGTGGCCCCCCCCCCCCCATTAATTTAGCTAAAAGATGACAATGAGATAATGAAGCAGTAACTTTGTTTGTTCTTTGTCAGTGTAAAATTCCAGTTCCAATCTACTGCACACCTTCTAGTTCCTGTCCTGAAAACAGGGAATCCTGTGTCCTTGCAGCTTACTGCACTTTTAACAGGGCTATTTAAGTGCCTCAAACTTAAAAAAAAAATGAAAAAAATTCAATGAGTTCGTGTTGTTTTGGAAGGAAATGGGATGAGTTGAAAAGAATTACCAACCTCCACAGCTAGAAAACTGAAGCACATAAATATTACAAGTTTACAGAGTCCCCTAATTTCTAAGTACCTAGTTCAAATCAGGCCTAGGGTCTTATTTTTTTCAGTGGTATTAGGGCATCTGCAATTCTCATTAGCTTCAGATGGAGCTTTAACTGCCCACCAGTTCCACAAATCAGGCCCTTGTTTCAAGCTGAATACCTGAAAAATGAAACACAAACAATTAGCCATCACTAATGGAAACCAAGTGAAGTGACTTATTTAACATCACAGAGAAATTCTGTGAAGCATTTAGTTTCAGTACACAATTCCCCGGATTACAGTCCACTACCATAACCACAAGACCATCTTCTTTCCACCAGATCTGTACCTCATTTGTGACATACTTTGCTAATTTCCACCGTGAATGAAACAAGTGTCCTCCAGACAATAGCCTAATTAGCCATCTATTTCTTGCACTGAATACTTTACAATCCTAGTTATGTAGCAGCAGTCCTACTTAAAAGAACCCCAAACACTCAAACCATAAATCAGATGGAAATTTTTTTTTTCCTGAGAGCTATTGTAACTCTTATCTTGGAGGTGTAAGACGGTTATAAACTATGTGAAACAGACAAAGCTATTTTCACTCTCTTTGGTGCAAGAAGCTGAGTTGAAACCCTCAGCCTTCCTGCATATTGACCAACACAGCTTCCAAAAAGCTCATTTTCATGCATGTCATCTTCTTAACCCACAGAAATTCAGGGGAATACGGCAAAGTTCTGCTTGTTTTTATTTCAGATAGGTATCTAACATGGCAAGAATATAAACAGTGCCACATTCTCGATCCAAAGCAATGATTACCTTCTTCCGGGTGATTTACCAGTAACATCCATCCTGTCTTGCAGGAGGAAAAAAAACCCCACACCCAAAAAACTATATACTTTAAAAAAGAAAAGCACTGATGAGAACTTCGCTTATTGTTCATATTTAAAAAGTAGCCAGGAGATAAGAGAGGACAGAAAACGTTCACTGAATCTGCTCACCTCACTTGAGGGCTTCACTACAGAATAAAACACAGCACAGAACACTTCCAGTCAGGATTTCACCCCAAAGTCATGTTCCAAAAATGCTAAATGCTGAGGCCTTCAAGTCAGTACAGAGCACTTAAGTCTCTCCTATTCCTTCCATGGTATAGGCAATGTAAGCAAGAACCAGAGGAACGCAACAAGTCACTGCTGCGTTCAAGTATTTCAAGCTGACTTCTGACACTATGTGACAGACTCCACGACAAGGTACCAGCTCTGCGTACACTGAAACCTTACTATTGTACCTTTAAAAAATAATTTCTAAACATATTTTGCTAGAAAGATGCTAATTGTTTTTCAAGTTTTACCACAGCAGTGTCTGAAGGGCCAATTAAGTCACAGGGGGAGCCACCTATCCCGTTTTCTCTAGGAAAGTTAAACCCGTGTGCCAATTCCTATGTAGCTACCATACAACCAGACGGGAAATGAAAGAAGAGAAAACCCAAACCACAAGTAAGTTAGAGGATGAAGACACTGCCCAGTCTTGAGCAGCAGCTCTTCTCGCAAGCTGTTAGCGAGGGGTAATTCACAGTGACAGAAGAGAGGCCAACCCAGCCTGTCTCGGCCTGGGGCCTGCGGAGTCCTGCAGTTAATCGGGTCTATGCTTGTATGGCTACGCTGACATTGACGGCCAAAGGGAGGGGGGAACCGCAGGCGAGGGGCTGGACTGGCCCAGAGCGAACCCCTTCGCCGAGGAGGGAGGT
>NW_010511251.1:0-18852 GCF_000687285.1 Phaethon lepturus
CGGCAGCCGAGGCAGAAGGCGCTAGCTGTGGAGATAAATGTAAAGGAAAATGGGAGCCTTGCCTTGGGTGTTTCTGTCTCATTTCCTATTCTCAACCCAACTGTTGCAAGCCCCAGATACCCGAGTTTCTAAATTTGCTCTTGCAGAGCCAGCCCACAATGCACTCACCTGCTGCAGACACCTCTGCTCAGCTCCCTAAGGGTATGCAGATACCAAAAGCTTTCCGTCTATTTTAGCATCCATTCGCTCAAGGAAAAAAATGTAAGGGCATGATTTTTCACATTATGAAACCTGAGCAGTTCCTGTCACTGACAGAGCCACTCACTGTTGCCAGACCCATATGAGATGACAGAGCCCAAACTGGTTTGGAAAGGGAGCACCTTCTCGCTGCTGGCGATGTTCCCTCCAGAGGAGGGTGAAGTCCTCTTGCCCTTGCAGTACTTGATCGACCAGAAAACACACAGTGGCAGTTCCTAGGGCTTCCTTTTCAGACAGTAAAATGTCTTAAAAATAAAAAATGGAAGATCAGTCACCTTGCTCAAAATCAGTAAAATCAGGTACATCATGAACTGAGATAGAAGCAGAACCTCAGCAGAGCTCAGTGACAGCTTCAATAGCTGTTCAGATTAGTAGAACCGCTTCAGAGTATTACCACCCTTCTGACTTTTGCACGTCTCTCGCCAGTGTTATGTCACATAGCATTGATAAAAATGCCTTTACCTACACATTTTGTAGTATTAGCTCGCACATCTCCTGGTAAAGGAGAAAAGAAAACCATGTTCAAAAACATACTTGAAAAGCTCAGAGTGAAATATGACAAACTAAAAAGAAAAAAAAATGTGGGAATTTTGTTGTAGGATTTTCAGAACTCTTATGTAAATCCATTAATTTAAGCCTTTGAAATTAAATTTAAATATCATTGCCACCAGTATGTGGCTGGCCTTTGTCTAAGCTAGGTGAGCAGCCTGAGAAATGTGTGTGGAGAATTCTGATTACTTTATGTATTTTTAACATGATGCAGACTGGAAAAAGCTATTAGTAAGTCAAAGAAAACAAAAAAATGAAAGAAACCATTTTAGAATGGTAACTAGAATAGAATTACAGTCAATGCATGGGAATACAGGAATCCATGCACTGTGTCAGTGTTACTAGCCTCTTACCAGATGCAGTACAAAAAACCAGGTTGGAAATATGGAAGCAATAGACAAAAAAGGGAAATGAAAAATTAGTATCTTGGTGTTCATATGTGCCTTAACATGAGCATATAAGAATATGCTTCTGTTTCTTTCATGTAATCTATTTATTCGTTACACTTACTGTAATTTATGCACTTTGCAGTTTCCTCTTCAACCCCATGTCTGTTGCCTCCATGTACAAAACAGGTTAAACAAAAATGGCCAAGGAATACTTTGCTCTGTTGGTGTTCCTCACATATGTAAGCTGTGATACTCACTCCAAATATTTAATTGACCCCAAGGCCAGTCCCTTTGAAACCCAGCTTACATTAACACAAATAATGCAGTGCTAAAAAAGAAAGATTTCCTCATATAATGAAGTATTTTAGTGCTCTAGCAAACATGATTCCTAGATATACTTCACTTCCTCCATTAGAGACTTGTAACATTAAAGGCTCATGTTTGCATTTGACAGTAGAAATAATATGGAGTAAAGATTTACAGTAGTAAATCTTAAAAAAATCAGCATAATGTAGAAGCAAATATTATGAGCAGTGAGAAAGTATGCTTTTGGATTTTGTAATTTTTTCAGCTTTTCATCTGTTTAGCCTTATTTTTCCTGAGCCCTATTTTCCTAAAACTTTCACAATTTCCTATGCTTTCACAAATTACTTATTAAAATACATAGAATTGCTTATTCCACAAGTAAACTTAAATTATCTGAATGGCTTGTGTTTTGTTTTTCTTATAATTAGGATTTATTTTACTTGTCTTGTGTGGAAGACCACCTTCACTAGTTATTCTAAAAACACACTTAGGGTATTATTCTTTCTATCAGCATCTCTCGCTCACCACCTGCACTAAAAGCAGATGGAACCTGCTCCAGTTGGTGATTTTTTTCCTTGTAGATGAATGAGATTCGCTGTTATTTCACATGGGGCCTCCCTGTCTGCCCTTGGCGAGGCTGGAAACCATGATTGAGAGAGGAAACCTCTCTCTGCTGAGACGGTGGCTTTTTATGGTATTTTGGGTAACACCTGCAAGGGGACAGCAATAAAGGGGCTGCAAGGAGCTGTGATCAGGCTCCGTGATTGATGCCTCCACGCTTTCTGTCCTCTTCCCTCACTCACATCCTGAGGCGGGCAGAGGACCACCCGTGAGCCCACAACCATGCTGGTTGGGGGCTTTCAGAGGAAAGAGAGGTGGCCTCCCAGTACCCTTGTGGGTGGAGGGCATACCCAGGTTGACTGGAGGACCTTGGCAGAACTAATGAACATGGCTTTCCTGAGAATAATGGGTGGTGGCTGCATTTGCTGGTGTCCAGTAATGGTAGGGTTCACCTTGCAGTGTCCTTCGGTGGAAAGAGCCAGGGTAAGGGGTCTGTCCTCCAGCAATTGTATTAAACTTCTAGGATCTTTCTGTCTCCTACACATGTGCCAGATTTGGTTGATAGAAACGAGGACTTCAAAAGGAATTAAGGAGGGGACCTAAACAGGCTTGCATATACCCAGAGAAGGCCAATGCCACATCTTCTTTTCTCAGGAGACCAAACTGAGAGGTAGGTTTAATACAACTGAAAAATCCGTACAGGTGAAGCCACAGTAAAGATACTGTGGCTGATTATTGTAGTACTTGAAGGAGTGCGGTTTAGCAGAACATCTCCTGGGAGAATGTTCACAACAGAAGTTGACCTCTTCTGTTTCTGGAAATGTCAAGAATGCTGAATTAGCAATTTTCTACTTCATGGTTTAATAGTCCTCATCCTAATGAGGTCAAAAATGGAAAAGAAAGAGAGAATTAACTTTCTGATGCTTGAAAACTATTTTTTTTTATATATTTTGAATTTGCCCGACAATTTCTACTCATCTCTTTGTGAGAGAGTCAGACCTGAAAGAACAGAGATGACAGCATTAAAGCATATTTGGACAAGTTAAGTCTACATTGTTCCTAAGCTGCCTATCATCACGGATTCATGAACATTAATTCTGGTGTACTAATGCAACTTTCTAATGACTACCTACTCCTGCACTGAGGATTGACGTGCACAGCCTGATAGTCTTGTTATGGGGTGTTTTGTCAAAGTGCTAATACAGCTCCTACCTGCTGTGTTACCTCATCACTATTTTTTTAATCTATGCGGGTTTTCAGGAAACAGCCCGAGTTTTAAAAATGCTGAGCATCCAGAAATGCTGAGCATCCAGATGCTTCAGTGACATCAACAGGAGATAACAGCAGTCAAGACCAGGTGCACTTTTAGAAAGGATGAGTGTGCTTATTCTTCATACCTATTAGTATTGTCCTGTTGTCCTGGTTTCAGCCAGGGTAGAGTTAATTTTCTTCACAGAAGCTAGTGTGAGGCTGTGTTTTGGATTTGGGATGAGAAAAGGTTGATAAGGTGCTGATGTTTTGAGTTGTTGCTGAGTAGTCAAGGACAGTCCAGCTTCTCGTGCTGGCCTGCCAGCAAGCGGGCTGGGGGTGCACGGGGAGCTGGGAGGGGACACAGCCAGGACAGCTGACCCAGACTGGCCAAAGGAATATTCCATACCATACAACGTCATGCTCAGTATATAAAGCTGGGATGAAGAAGAAGGAGGGGGTGGAGGGACATTCGGAGTGATGGCGTCTGTCTTCCCAAGAAACCATTAGGCGTGATGGAGCCCTGCTTCCCTGGAGATGACTGAACACCTGTCTGCCCGTGGGGAGCAGTGAATGGATTCCTTGTTTTGCTCTGCTTGCGTGCACGGCTTTTGCTTTACCTATTAAACTGTCTTTATCTCAAACCATGAGTTTCCTCATTTTTACTTTTCTGATTCGCTCCCCTGTCCCACTGTGGGGGAGTGAGCGAGCGGCTGCGTGGAGCTTAGTTGCCGGCTGGGGCTAAACCATGACACCTGTTCAGCCCATGCAGATGTACTTTATGTTGCTACCTCCCTTCACCCTCTAGCTGTATTATAGCTCCATCAGGTTCTGCTTGTATTACAGAAGATTCAGATCAATAACGTATAATTTAGTATAAGAGTCTGCTATTGACTTCTAAGAGGCTCCCCACCTAGGTGAGATAAGCTAGATTTGGCCCTTTGGTTATGTTTTAAAATGGATCAAGGCACAGCAAAATATTTCATATTAATTTGATATTTTGCTATCAGGGTTTTCTCTTTTAAATAGGAACAGGGGATATATAAGCTGAGGTTTGGGACAACCTAGCATTTCGGCTTAAATGGGAAAATCTAGATGGCAGGTGTGTTATCTGGTCTATGCAGAGGCATGGCTTTACATTTATTACAGCTCATTTTAAAGCCAGAAAATTTGCCAAAATTAGTAATGATTCAAACTGTAATAAAAGCTGAAGTCTCTGCTAGATCATACATATTAATATACCATCAGCATAAAATGCCAATTTAAATTCACTGATGCCAGTCTCCATCCCATGAGAATCTGAAGCAGCATTAACAGGCTCTCATGTTAAAGCAGCATGGTAGGTAGTAGAGAAGAGGAGAGACACAGAAAATACCTTTTTCTGTAGTAATCAGACTTTAAAGTTCCCAAGTTTTCTTGATCTCTGCAACATCAGAATTCATCCAGCTGTGTGTTTGAGCAAGAAATCATTCACTGATGACTAGGACAAGGTCCAAAAGTGGCAATCTCCTCTGAGGCAAAAGTTAGATGAACATGGTCTTTTGGCAGCCTGCATATTAAGAACTACCCTATTCCCAGGTTCTCTGTAGAGGACATCAGTGAGATTAGCAAAGTGTCATCAGATCTGAATTTGAACTGTTTGGGATGTTTGAATTTCAGTACACCACTCTTCAGGCTGGTTTTGTGAACACAACATCCCGAGATTCCTTACCAAATACCACCAGCCCTCTGCAACACTCACTGCCTTCAAGCGGTGTGATTCAGACAAGTAGGAGCTTTTCTTTCCATTAGTCCCACTTTCAGCTTCATTTTAGCAATGAAATGACTCTGTCCTTCCCTTCCCACACAAATAATCCTCTCCTAAAGAAGTCCAGCTCTTGGTGATTAATAGCATTTTGCAAAGTCTGGCTAACCCTTTAGCAAGAACTGTCAGAGCATCAAGGCCAGAGAGAGCAGAGCTCAGAGCTGACTGTCGTTATTCCTGATTCTGCCACTGACGTGCTTTGAGATCTTTAATAAGTTAATTAACCTCTGTGACTCAGTGTAAGCACTGGTGTAATGCACGTAGTAATGCTTAACGTAGAGTCCCGCAGATGTAAGGCATGATAAAAAGGTAGAGGACTATTATTGTTACTAATGATCATTAGTTTGAAATCATAGTCAGGCAAAACCAAAAATAACAAGGCCATTGCAATTAGCTGAAAGGTAGGGTTGTGATATTTAATTATTGTTAAAAGGGTACATGATGAAAAATACATTACGTATTTTCAGTGGTACTACTTAGAGAGAGAGGAGAAATACCTTTGTGGGATATCTGCAGTAAAGTCAGGGAATAACAGCTCTGAAAAATGAGGATCAATAAATCTTTTGATTTTTTTCTCTCGGCATACAGCTTATTTTTCCTGCTATGTTGGGCACTGTGGCTATTAGAGTTCATATGTGTGATAGGCTTTTGCACTGAAAGATAACAAGCCACAAGTCTGTAAGTTTATCTCTACTTTTGTTGTTGCTGTTATTGTTCTTACTACACTTAATGCTAGTTGTATGTATTGTCTAGAGAACTCTAGGTTTGGGTCAGAGCACTTTTATCCTGTGGGCTGCACGAGTACATGAAAAGATATTCATGACCTCAAAGAGATAGCAAAAATAGGCTGACATCTTTGCACAGCACAATTGCTTATAACTATCTTTCCATTTCTTTTAAACATTGCCCCTGGGATGTAATTAGATAAAGAAAAAAAAAACCTCTTCCATCAGTTAAGATATTAGTGATCAGAACTGAATATTGGCAGTCTCAAAGAAGACATTCCTTTCCAGCTATCAAGAATTTTCCTTTATTGACTTGTATCTTTCAGCCTATCAAAGAAAAGTTTAATTTGTAGCTGAAATCCTGATCCTCCGATGAATCATGTTTTCTTTTGAATGCAAAGGGCGTCTGTCTGGCAAAGTTGGCAGCCTGATCTCCATAAATATTGTTCTATTGATAAAAAGAGGAATTGGATATAGGGACTATCCAAGATAAATATTTTGCAGGGATCCTGAATGTCTGAATACAATGGAGCAAAGGAATGTTATCACGTTTTAAATAATTCAGACATAAGCTGAAGTGAGTATTAGTTTTAGTTGAAAAACTGTCAAATGCAGTTTGCACCTTTCGTTTCGTTTGGGAAATCCAAACAGACACCTGTTTAGGGGTCCCTTTTATCATCCGTAGGGATTTGCCATTGATTTTGTTGGGAGCAAGTCTGGGCTTCTTAGTTTCTAGGTGATTTAAAACAGGATTTCAATGAGGTATTCAGAAACATCATCCCGATGTGCTCCTGCCCTTTGGGTGGAGGTGGATGGAAAAAGAGCCCTTTGTGCCCTCCCCGTCAGAAGCCTTCGCAGGCTCAGGGCGGCTGCCTCTGCCTGCCCGTGGGGCAGACGTGCAAGTGGAAAATCAGCTGTGCGTTGCAGGCAGCCGGCAGGCCGGGCTGCCCGCAGGCTCAAGGGAAACCTGTATGACCCTCCTTCACGTTGGGGAAGCAGAGAGGCACGATTTCTCCCCAAAACATAATCGCCCTGGGAGCTCTCTTGGCATGGCACACCCCTCCGCTGTGCCCCAGAAGGTGACAGACACGCTGCTGTCTGTGCTGGCATACCTCCTCCGTTCTGCCCTTTCTGCTCATTACAAAGCTGCTTACGAAAAGCAGAAAGGGAGCGCAGAAGGAGGAGGTGTATGTGGAGGATTACAGGGTGAGAAGTCCTCAGAAGGGCTTACGAGAGGTGTCTCAGCACCGTCAAGTCACGGCAGAACTGACACAGAGGCGTGAGCCAGCTTGTGCTGAAGTCAGCAGGACCGTACCTCTGCGCGGCCGGCACCTCCTCCTGCTGCTCCGTCCCAAATGGAGCAGCGGGGGAATTTTTCTCATCAGAGACTTTTTCTTCTTATCAGTGAATGACATTACGTTGCTGCTGCAATATATAGTCCATGAATAACAGAGGACATCTATTTTTATTGGCTCATCTATTTAAGAAAAGACAACTCCTGTCATCAGTGCTGAACTGTATACTAAGATATGGCCTACTATTTCTTTGTCCTGTAACTCACAGCGCGGCTGTGGCTGCCGTGCAAGGGAGCGTTTTTATAGCGTATGTGACAGATACACAAGACTGGCTGTTTATCTGCTTCTCCTCCTATGAATCATTCTCCTTCCTGTATCGTGTACCTCCTGAAAAGGTCTCCCGTTTCAAATGGATTTAATTTTTTTAAATGCATGTTTACCATAAAATCGTAATAAAACAATACTTCTGCAATAAAAATAATAGCATTATTTACTTGGAAGTAGATTCCTCTGTACTGGAACCTCAGGCTGAACTTGCCTTATATTCTAGATCACGGAGAAGCTTTGCATCCAGCTTTCCTAGCTATAGGCACGTTTCGGCAATTTCACCCTCTCAACATTTTGAAAAGGGTCTACTACTTTTACAAGGGAGCCATACCAGTTACCATTTGAAGGAATCAATCAAGGTCTTCTTGGCACCAACTGAATCTTAAACATGCATATTGGTTGCTAAAAAAAAGTCAAACCAGTGAGAGATGGAGATGGCATTCTCCCTTGTATTGACACAAAAGTTTTCTTTTACTTATATAAATAAATATACTTTTATAAATAAAAAACATTTAACAAACCCAGAGAACACCAAGGAATCAGCCGTCCGCCGGCAATTCCCCCATCACGCTGACGGCGCGGGCGCTGCTATCAGAGCACACCGAAACGCCCGTCGGAAGTTGTGCGTGGCAGCGCAGGGCTCAGCGCGAGCGCTGGGGCTGGAGGAGGTCCACCCAGGAGCTCAGCCTTGGGCAGCGGTGGCTTTGCCACACACCTCAGCATAAGCCAGTGCCTGCGACCCCAGCCACAGCCTGCTCCATCTCTGCCTGGCCAGGAAAGCTAACGGTGGCTTCTCGCACAAACAAACAGGGCACCTGAGGAAGAATAAAGAACCGCTTGTAAAAGGAGTTAAGCAAAAACCCAAGATAAAGAAAATAAATAGTCGTTCATAAAAATGTCACGCACAAAAAAACCAAGGGCGCAGAATTCCTCAGGCAACCTAAGAGAAATACAGTTGTGTTTGTTACAACGTGCCATCTGCTAGACTGCAGGTCTTGAAATTTGTCAGGGGAAGGCTGTCTGCCTAATCAAAACATAGCTCCTTCTCTTGGCTCAGTGATTTAATACCATTGCTTTTGGGTACATTCTCCAAAGTAACCGCGGTGCCGCAAGTTACGAGAATGCCTTTCTGGTGTATCTGTCAGAGGTCTGATTTCTAAGCACAAGCTGAAATTACTGGGGAAATTTACTTCAAGTCAGAGAGTGTAATATGGATCTCTGAATAGCCGTTTTTGTCTTCTTCACACTCCTCTTGTTCTGTTTTCTGCTCTAAGTCTTACAACTAGAATTGCTGAAATTGGGATTTGGAGGGAGGCAAACGTTTTCTAACGTTTGGTAAACGTTAGAAAAATACTCATTAACCTGGGAGAAACTCCATTCAGGTCAACAACATTAAATTTAAAAGGTATAATAAACCATTTTCCTCTGGAACTGCAGTTGTTTTCTAACATTTTTCACTGACAAATGAGTTTTGCACCTGTACAAAGATTTATACCCCGAGACAAAGTTTTAAGGCTACACTTACTATTCTACTATGAAGCCACAGCAGACTCTGCATTAGTGTGGCACTGTGTTCATTCCTTAAACATGGGGAAATATGCCCATTACTTTGCCATGCTCATTTGCAGCACAGTTTAGAAGGACTAGGTATTTTTAATCCTCTTAAAATGTACTTCATATTGAGAAGAATATATCCAGGAATTGAACATATCTTTCTGCTATTAAAATTATGCGTAATCCTTGGAGAATATACAAGGCTACACTTACAGATAGTAAGAACTGCCTAGCCATCGATGATAATTATTGATAACTCCCTTAGTTTCTACTATAATACTAAATAAGAAACCTAATAAATGAAAATAAGTATTTAATACTGCCTTTCTTTAATGTTTCTTATTTTTTTTTACATTTGTAGGTAAAATAAAATGAGCACTGCATTGGTAAATGTTACATCGCGAATGCACAGAACAGTCCATATTAAATGCTTTCAGTCCTATCTTAGAAGCACAGAACCCAATCCAGCTGCCTAAACCTAGGCCCCTGATGCCTCATGCATGTCCTACCATGTCCCACCTGGTACCTCACCTGTCTCTCACGCTGGGGAACGCAGGTTCCCAAGGGTTCACAACCAAACCTGGCAGCCCCTTGCAAATGTCCTGAACGTATTTTGCTCTTCGGAGGTGTAATCAATGTGTTGATGACTGCTCATCCAATTTACTTCAAACCTCTTAAATACATCTCAAGATAAAAAGACCAGCTTCTTGCCTTCACTTGTTTTTTAGCCCTTCTGAGCAGAGATGCAGTGCTTAGGAGTTTGCTCAGACAGAAGCTCCCCCAGCTGTCACGAATGCCACTGTATTCACTGGAAAAGCTTTGTTTAGTTTCAGTGAGCTTTGAACAGAGTTCACCAAGTCATTACTTCTCTTAAAATGACAACTATAGGCCTCAGCTGACACTGACAAATATCGAATAAGAGACAAAAACTTCCCAAAAAGTTTTGAAAAGAAAAACATCAAATAGATGTGATAGACAATGGGCAAATAAACTGATTTTTTAAAAATTATACTCATTTTGTAGATATATTTTCTACAAAAAAACTACGTAGTGGAATCCCAGAAAGGAGCCTGCGGTCCCGGGGTTCCAGGTCAGCACTTTAACTACAAAGACATTCTTCTTCACCTATCAGTTGTGAGATAGTAACAGAGATTAGGTTAAAGACCATTATTAAGAGCTCAGGAGTTAGAAAATGTGTGACCTAACACCCACACAACTTTTAAGCAACAAGACAGTGCATGTGTCCTAGGATGCCATCTTTTGTCACACACTCATGTCCTTTTTTCCTTCCCACAGGTCCTTTCTCAGTGCAAAAAGCTGACTGTACTCAGTTAATGAGTAACAACACGCAATTTTATTTTCCCTCCATTGTTCAGTGCATGGCCCAAGCTGGCTGTCTTCTCCACTGATGAAGCTGTACTGTAAAAGTAGGATTATTCACATCCTCAAGAACTCTTTACAGTGCATTTCAATGCAGCATGTACATGCTTCACCGTCATTCGTGACCTAGTTTCACAAAGCTCCTCTGAGACACAAACTTTGTATTTTTCCCATGTTTCAGATTTGGAAATGCAGTGCAGAATGACTAATGTCAAGTTGAACAGCGTATGCACGCCTAGGGCTGCAAGGTCCTTGGGCGTGCTCTGGGAGCTTGGACAGGGAGAAGTCTCATCTCTGGAGACTTTAATTGGTGAACTCCAACCAGTTTCTACTGAGAGTTTTTGAACTATGGTATTTTAAAGGGATGTCACTTGGCCAAAGGTGAATTTTGATAGCGACAGTAAAAGATAATGGTGTAATGTTTATCCTTTTGTGAAATTTCATATCCCAGATCCAAATGTTAGAAGACAGTACAACAATAAAAATAAAAGATGCTATGCATTTTTGAGACAGGTAGAAACATATTCTTTATCCCCATACCTCATGCTCAAAACCAGCAGTACAGCTTTAGCTGAAATACTCTTTGGGGGAAAAAAAAAAAAGAAAGTTAGATGGAAAATTTCATTCCAAACAGAGAAAGTTTGAAAGAGTTTTGAGAAGCTGAAAAACAGGGTATTACAACAGGAAATGTGCAGCCTCAGGAATATGCTACTCGTCTGACTGCAGACTCAGAGAGCATTCATTACAGAGATGTAACATTAAAAAGAGTATGCTGTAAGACTGAAAGGAAAGGAAGCCACAAGAGGAACACCTAAGAAAATAATGCCTGTCAAGAAATAAGGCATGTTTTACAGATAGGAATCCCAGAGAATGTTGTAGTGAGTATTTCTCTGATTATTCCTACTCCAGACATGTGGCACCATGGAAATATCCTTTTCTTATTTTCCACTGCCAACTTGTACAGAAAAACAGCTTGCTGGTTATATAAAATAGAGGTTATCAGCAATATTGCTAATTAATGGTGTAGTTGCCAACTAAAAAGTTAAACTCTGACAAATATGACCTAATGTTACACAAATATGCTTCATCAATCACAGTTAAAAAAAAATACACAACAGCCAGTATTTTCTTTGGACTGGTCATAGAACCTATTGGCAGTAAGTGTAATTAAAGCCTAGTAAGCAGATTAAAATGTTTGGGGGTTTATAGCCTTCTCGTCTACAGAGAAAGGATGAAAGTGTTTTTAAAATGCCACAGCTTTAAACTGGTGGCATTTCTGTTTGTTTAAAAGGGGAAGAGTTTATTGGGAGCCCAAGGATCTACAGGCAAATCCAGGTTCAGCGTGGGGAGGTCTCGGGTCTCTGGGCACAGTCAGGCTTTTGGATGTCCTCTGACGGACGCTTGCTGTTGCTGGCACTGATCTGGCTCACAGCAGCCTGCGGTACTGCGCTGCAGTACTGGCATCCCCCGGGGTATCTGCCTGGTGTTGTGACATACAGAGCTACTCTTTCTTTGTCTCACTGTGTCCCCTAAACTTTGAAGCTGATGTGGAATATCGGTAATGTTGAGAAGCCTGAAGGGCTGTTCAGGAGATGGGCTTGTTTGGCCTCTTCCCTTCAAATGGAGCAGAAGGAAGTACAGTTCGTTTGTTTAATTTATTAAGTGTAGAATTTTTTAAGTGATGTAACAGGCTTGTAACAGATGGGAGCTGAAGAGTGCAAAGATAGGGGTCTTCAACAGCAACCCAAAATGAGACATTCAGCAGATTATGTTCTTAGGCTTAAATGCAAAGAATAAAGAGAGGGGGCAAAAATATTGCATGGCAGAATTTTACTGATTTAATGAAGTTAAATCAACATTTTTACAATTCTGTTATAAAAAGTGAAGCCTAATGGTGAGGATGAACCAAACGTTCTTAAATATTCGCTATGAATGTCAGTTTCCCACATGCTATGCAAGAGAATGGACTGACCATTTTTTAAATGTTGTCAGAACGTTACTCATCTATTTTAATACAGGCTCAGTAAATCAAGGATAAATTTCACAGTAATATTTATTTAAGCAGCAAAACATTACTCATTGACATAGAGAACTAAAGTTCCATTTATGCTCAGCAATTTATCATTAGACTCACTGGATTCACATACCATCCCAGCAAGATAAGGAATGCTATGAAAAAAGCAGTTACTTATAAAAAGGAAAATAAAAATCTGAATATTAAATATATTGCACTGCACTGTGATGGAGCTTTTGCTTTAATATTGGCAAAAGAGAGCAGCACTATAAAAGCAGAACATGCTCCGTGAAAAGAACATGGCTGGAAGTAGTGGTAGTGATAATTGGCTCTGAACCTTTCGTGAACCCCTTGACTTCAGTGGCCTTTGGATGAGGCCCAGTAAAAAGCCACATTTTTATATGGCAGGCAGATTTGATAAAGACACAGAAAAAAAGAAGTTGTGGGGAGCTATGTAGAGTGGACCACGAAGCAGAAATAAATAGTATTTGTACAGTCAAAGGAACAAGTATAGTAATTGTATTCACTCACATTAAATCCAGTTGACTGATTTCCATTTAAGGAAGTTTGAACTAGAAGAAAAATAGGAATCAGAATTGAAAAAAAAGTCTTCAGGATCTGAGTTATACATCTAAGATGAGCCCTGCAGGCAACAATATCTCTGCTGTGCTTGGCATTTGGCCCATGCTTTGTACTTCAGTTGGGTTTCACTAATCACAAACTCTCAAGGGTTTATAACTTCTCCTTCCTGTCCTTGGATCACCTGGCCAGCTCCCCAGTATGCTTCTAGCACAGCTATGGCCCATGAAATGCCATGTACAAACACTTCGGCTCTTCATGTCTCCTCATGAGCATGGGTAAGAGCAACTGTTTCCATCAGTGTAGGACTGGGTCTCTGGTGAAAGAGGTTTCCCTTTTTCTTGATGAAATGGTGAAAGACCTCCTGCTGAGGTGGGTACATCCCAGAAAGACACATACAAATGCCTAGTGCGGGCTTATAAATGCAAGTGCAAAGCTGCAGTGCCAAACCTCTTCATACCTCTGCAGGTGCTAGAGCTCTTCAAGTGCCTTGGATCTTTAGTTTTTCACAGGATTTTTTGAATAAAATAGAATTATCCAAGTGAGTGATTTGACCAGAAGAAGGCAGAGTGAATCTCTGTTTTTGTTCCAGTAAGGGTATGATTTGTCTGGCCTTGTTTTCAAGTTCAACAGAAGGAGAGGTCCTGTCCAGACCCTAGAACAGCCTGCAGACAGGGAACTAGGGCACCTTTTAAGGACCTGAGACATATAGGTGTATGTCAGGAGGAGAAATCTGAATGAGCCTCTTATTTTCTTATCACTATAGTAGTGACTAGAAAGGGAGGTAGAATAATAGTACGGGATGCTTACCGGGAAGAGGGAGTTACTGGCTGCAAATGCCAAGCAGGTTGTACTAGTTGCAGCACTAAACGTCAATTTTAAGACACATTCCAGTGCACGGCATTTGTTATTATCTACATATTAGGTATTTTCCTGCTAATTGTTGATTCCTGAGCTTATCTTGTGCACACTAGTTTCTCCCACTCCAGAGGCCTTCCCTCATCCTTTCGTGGAGATCCTGGCTGTCCTGCAGGGACAGCAGAGATGTAGGTAGGAAAATGTGAGAGCACATCTCACATTGTTTCTGTCCCACTGCTGATTGTTGGTTTTGGTACAGGGCATTTTCCCCAGGTACTGGAAGAGATTGTGGACAGAGGAGAGAATGGATCTACAAAAAATTACTTTATACCTCAGCAGATGTCCAATGTTGTTTGTACTACAGCATCATGAACAGCTGTGTTGTGATGGTGCTTTGGCCAGCCACTGGTAATTCAGAACATAGGTGTGCTTAATTTAAACAGCTCTTTGCTTGCTTGGCTGGTTACCTCAAATTCCTTTCTGGGGTGTCTGGTTTTCCCCATGCACTAAAGTGATAACCCAGGCACATACAGGATTTTGTATTTTGCATCAGAATCTAGCCACCTAATTTTAAGGTGATTAAGCCTCTATGAGGATCTGGCCATTTATGACTGGTGAAGAGCAAATAACATCCTATATTTGCACATGGATGCCAAACAAAGGCCTTATTAACGATAATGCATGGCTCCTCAAGAACATTCCATGGTATGGGGTCAAGATTTCCTGGAACAAAATTTTGCTGCCAGTTCATACCAACCTATTGCTAGTGAGGAACTTTTCCTGCAGAAAAACGTGAAAAATTACTTATGTGTCTTTACAAACAAATATTAATGCTAAAAATGAAATTTTGTCTATAGTCTTTCTTCTTCAGTTTTCTGCAATGATCATAGAATCATAAAATCTTTGGGTTGGAAAGGACCTTTTAAGTGCATCTTGTTCAACCCCCCTGCAACGAGCAGGGGCATCTTCAACTAGAGCAGGTTGCTCAGAGCCCCATCCAACCTGACCTGGAATGTTGCCAGGGATGGGGCATCTACCACCTCTCTGGGCAACCTGTGCCAGTGTTTCACCACTCTCATGGTGAAAAATTTCTTTCTTATGTCTAGTCAAAATTTGCCCTCTTTTAGTTTAAAACCATTACCCTTGTCCTATCGAAACAGGCCTTGCTAAAAAGTCTGTCCTCATCTTTCTTATAAGCCCCTTTTAAGTACTGGAAGGCTGCAACAAGGTCTCCTTAGAGCCTTCTCTTCTCCAGGCTGAACAACTCCAACTCTCTCAGCCTGTCGTCACAGCAGAGGTGTTCCATCCCTCTGATCATTTCTGTGGCCTCCTCTGGACCTGCTCCAACAGGTCCGTGTCTTTCCTGTCCTGAGGGCTCCAGAGCTGGATGCAGGACTCCAGGTGGGGTCTCCCCAGAGCAGAGTAGAGGGGCAGAATCACCTCCCTTGACCTGCTGGCCATGCTGCTTTGGATGCAGCTCAGGACATGGTTGTCCTTCTGGGCTGCGAGCACACATTTCTGGCCCATGTCCAGCTTTTCGTCCACTAGTACCCCAAGTCCTTCTCAGCAGGGCTGCTCTCAATCCCTTCATCCCCCAGCCTATATTGATACTGAGGGTTGCCCAACCCAGGTTCAGGACCCTGCACTTGGCCTTGTTGAACCTCATGAGGTTCACATGGGCCCATTCCTCGAGCTTGTCCAAGTCCCTCTGGATGGGCTCCCGTCCTTCAAGTGTGTCAACCATACCACTCAGCTTGGTCTCATCAGCAAACTTGCTGAGGGTGCCCTTGATCCCACTATGTCATTGGTGAAGCTGTGAAAGAGTACTGGTCCCAATGCGGACCCCTGAGGGATACCACTTGTCACTGATCTCCCTCTGGACATTCAGCCGTTAACCACTACCCTCTGGATGCAACCATCCATCCAATTCCTCATCCACCCAACAGTCCACCCATCAGATCCATATGTATCCAGTTTAGAGAGAAGAATGTTGTAGGGGACTGTATCAAAGGCCTTACAGAAGTCCAGATAGACAACATTGGTAGCTCTTCCCTTGTCACAGGGACTTCACCTGACTGCCATGACTTTTCAATTATCATGGAGAGTGGCTAGGCCCCTCAGGGCTCTGGGATGCATCTCATCAGGTCCCATAGACTTGTGTATGTTAAGGTTCCTCGGGTGGTCTCAAACCTGGTCTTCTCTTACAGTGGGAGGGACTTTGCTCCTCTAGTCCCCTTCTTGCAGTCTATCCATTTGAGAGGTGTGGGAAGAGACACTGCCAGTGAGGACTGAGGCAAAGAAGTTGCTGAGTACCTCAGCCTTCTCATCCATTGTTAACCAGTCAGTCTTGCTCAATGATGTCATCTTTTTCCACCCCCTCTAAGAATAGTACATCATTTGTGATGCACAAGCAAGCTGCTTTAATAGGCTAGAAGGGAACAGTGGCTATAGGCATGCAGTAAAAACTATCAAGCTAGAATGTCTGAACTGCCATAATATTCTATGTATTATACATTAATCTGCTTTAATAGAGAGGCAAAACACGTGATACGAAACTAGTCTAATCAATGTTTGAATAGTCACCCAGAAATAACTGCGAACTGAAACGTGGCATGTATGTACTGAACTTTACAGAAGTACCCATGAAAAAATCATGTTTGCAAACACAACACATTTGCACAAACCTCTAGAAATCAAATACTTTCATAATTATCAAATGTTATTCAAAGCATTGCTGATATTATAAAACTTGTAGCTGGGAAGAAAACACGTTGGG
This sequence comes from Phaethon lepturus, assembly GCF_000687285.1. NCBI lineage: Eukaryota > Metazoa > Chordata > Aves > Phaethontiformes > Phaethontidae > Phaethon > Phaethon lepturus. Next base: position 16,624 of record NW_010511251.1, read on the forward strand.
CCTTATTCCACACCTAGTTGATTATCTCAACATAGGAATACCGTAAGTTATGTTTTAGATAAATTTGTAGTCACTTTAAGATAAACTGGTACCAAAAAATCTAAATTTAATTACCACAGAAAAAAAATTAAGTTCACTGGATCAAAGGATTGCGTTGCCCAGTCACTGATAATGGAGTCTCATCTTTCATAATTAGGTATCTATGTTTTCAATCAGTGGTCAACTCAACGCCTATCCATAACTGTTGTCCCTATCCTTCATAATAACTGCCTTGGGAACCCTCATGACAGGCTCTGCCTCAGCAGTAGACTAAAAGAAATACTCCAGAGATCCCTGAGGAAGTGTTGCACCTTTGTCAGAATGGTTCACATATGGAAGTATGTATGGAAGATGGAAAAGGAAATCTTAGTGCTTTTCTCCCATTCAGTATGTCACATTTTGGATGGGTTTAGATGCAGACACATTGCAACATAGAGCTAGCACTACACTTTACCTTTGACAATGTTTATTAGTCCTGAATGAAATACAGCCTATTTTCTGTGTTGGTCAGTCATGCATCTGACTGGCCAGATGGGTCTGGGTTTCTGGAGAACAGGGTTTGTTTTATTTTGGAAAGAAAAATGAGGCTGTGAAAACCTTTGAGGAAAAATCTTCTCTCCATAGATTAAAATTAGTGATAGAAATTTTTTTATTTGTTAGCTCAAGCTAGATTTTAAATGTCCTGTTTTGTTATTCCAGACTCTTGCATGCACAACCTTTCATTTAGGTTTTTTTATTGGAGAAAGAATGGACATGTTAACAGCAGCATAATTCTTTAGAATGAGGGCTCAAAATTTTGTAAGATCATTCCTGTTATTAAATCAGAAATCATTTGGCCAAGGATACAATTTTAGAAATAGTTAAATAAATGCTAAGTAAGTAATAAAATGTCTGTCCATTGCATTTACCCATTGCACAAGACATGTCACACACTTAGATGACACCTTTTCACTCCGCTATTGTGTTGTGCAATGGTTTCCACATGCAGACTGGGGACTGAGAGGGGGGTGGCAGACTTCTTTATCTCCTTCACTCCAGGAAAACAGAAACCAGTTGACGGTGTATTCAAAGAGAGAAAGAGAAAGAGGGAGAGAGAGAAATTTGTTTGAAAACCACCAATGATACTATGAAATATCAAGTTCTAATTCACATGACTCACACTAACTACTCTCCCCAGGCTGGCCAGATGACAAAGCACGTTATAATTATGTGGCTAAGATTGAAATGCTCTTAAAGCCTATGTAACTAGCCTAATGGACTCCACTAAAACCCACCAAGGGCACTAGACATCACAACCATAGACCATAGCTAGATATTACAAATGGCAAGGCTGTAGTCCAGTGAAAACATGATGCTACTTGCAAATTGTGTCTCCTTAAAATGATTGCTCCGCTGAATGCTCGAGGAGAGTGACATCAGTTAGTGGTCACCCATGACAGTTTTATTCCTTCAGCCATTTCCTATCACTTTAACTGTAACAAAAAAGTTTTTTTTTTCCTTGCATAAAACTCCAATTGAAATGAATAGGCAGGGGAAAGTTTTTCTAGAACTAGAGCTCTCACTCCTTGAGTAAACAAGAAAATTCCTCGAAGGATGTATTCATAGGAGGAATATTGTTCTCAGTGTGGGTTTTCAGCAGAATAATTTCCCGCTGTATATGAAATAGTTTGGCCAAATGACGACAAATGGAGAGCACAAACCACTGGTTTTGCTGTCTCAGTGAGATCAGCCTTCCTGATTAGTTTGTGCCTTTGCTGCTTATTCCATGCTAAAATGAAAATTCAGCTCTTCTATCTGTTTGTAAAAAAGTCTTGTCCATAAACAAAAATAGGTTTTGAATAGTTAATTCGCAATGCACTGCAAGACCACCTAGAGAGTCCTCAAAAGGCAAGGTAAAAAAGAAAAAAAATAAACAGGGGGAAATATTTTCAATATCCAAAACATGAATCTGCTATTTTAAATGCAGAATAAAAACACAGATCCAGAAAACAGTACCTACAAATTTCTGCTTTCCTTTACTTACTTAGGCTTTTTCTATTCCTCTTCTATTTTGCTGTCCTTATTTCTTAGTTTTAATGAGTTTATTTACTTTTTCCTATAATTATTTTGCATTTCCCTATACCAGTCCCTGACTGTCCTTGTTCCAGTCTTCAATATGCCCAGTTCTTCCTCTCCCCAGCTCTCTTTCCC
>NW_010511251.1:18883-24857 GCF_000687285.1 Phaethon lepturus
CCTCCCCTTTTTCATCTGTGATGCCTCCATTTTATGTCATATTTTCCATTCCTCCTTTGCTAGTGAGGAGCTGTGAGCTAAGGTCTCCTCCCTGCCAGAGAAGAAAGCAGGAAAGTGAGCCTGTACAAAGGCAAAGCCTCTTGTAGGAAAATAGGAAAAAATAGAAGTCCCACCCAACTATTGCTTTGTGCTGCTTCCATTCAAGAGCTCGCTGCTTAAAACTTCTTACTTCATTCCTCCACACACACTAGTATGTGAGGAAAAGGGTATAAGAGATCTCTCATGGAGCTCCCAGATCACAGGGACAGCAAGAAAAACAAACAATCCCTTCTAGCAAAAGAACATATGTGCATGCTTTCCCTTGAACCTTTAGAAAGATTATACAGTCACATCCATTGGAGAAAATCATCCATCCGTTTCCTATCTATTTTCAAATCACTCCCTTTTACCCTAATCCTTCGGATCAGATCACCACCTGGCACACGCAGCCACCAGGAACTCACACTGCCGTCGCAAGTCCCAGGTTTTCCAATGAAGAACTCAGGAAACTTCCAGTATCAATCTTAATTTGATTTTCATTTCTTTCATTTTTTCCCCTTGCAAAGATTTGATAAAGAGCTCTTGGAGAGCTTAGATGTTTCTAGCAACTTAGGGAAATGCCAGGCCTGCCACATCTACTGCTCTTCTCACTAGCCTACAGTTGTTTGGTCTACTTTGCGAGACCTACCAGGTATCCTAATCAACCTATGGATTTATTTTTGGCAGTGGATCAGGACTGTGTATTAAACTGGTGAGATTAATAAGGAATAGTGCCAACAGAAAACTAGGCTGTTCTGTTTCCCTGAAATCAGTGAGAATATGTTACCCAAATACAGTTTACACAGATTCACAACTATTGAGTAATTCTGGGTAATATTTTCCCCTTTGTTTTTCATTTTGGGGAGAGTGTTGGTATTTTTGGTTCATGCTTCTTAAGTGAGGTTTCTAGGGGTTACAGCCACTGACAATTTACCAGGGTGTTGTCAGAGGCTGAAGAATAAACCTTGCCTTCAAAACAAAGCATCTTTTGGCTCGATTTTATTGTAATCAACATCGCAATGCCACTACTTGTTCTTCTGAATGCATCAGTACAGAGCTGTTGAAAATAGCTTGACACTTCTCCTTTGCCTCCTGACATTAATCATGGTTAATTAAGTGACAATAAAGTTCGGGTTAATGCAAACAGGCATTAATTCTTGTCATGTTGCTGTTCTCAGGAGTATTCAAGTTGGACAAGCAGAGAGGAACAACATTGAAAACATATCCTGAAAAAAACATTCAATTAACATCAGCATTGGAGGTCTTGTCAGAGATCTGTTAAAATGTATGCCCCAATTTTTTCCAATAACTCTATGCAGGCAAATCCCAGCGTCTACTTGGAGCTAGATGTAGGTCTACTTTTACAAGCACTAGGGTAAAAGCTTTTGCTGCTGGATGTATGCCAGGCAGTATCAGGCAGCAAATGTGCCAGGTTCATTTTTCTAGAGTCTCATCAGAAACACTGAAGTTTTTCCTCACACTGTTCAATTGTAGGAAACTAAATCAAATTGGAGGCTCTAGAGCAAGCAATACTTCTTGGGTGGCAAAAATGGATTTAGAAAGAAAGGTTTAAATAAACAGTTCCTTTTTCTTTTTTTTTTGTGGGGGTTGAGGAAAAATAAAAAACTTAAAAATCAGCTTAGAAAATTGGAATAACTATCACTAGATGAAACTACACAACTGTTCCAAGTTGTGTTGGCAATAATCCTCAAATGCCTCTTTCAGCTGAGTGAAGAGGTAGCTAGCTGCTACCTGCTTATACATCACTCACAGCTCACTGCCTAGGCTTTGAGGATCAGCAAGTAGATCTCTTTCTTGAAAGATATGAAATAAGTGAAGTCTGTCACCTATTTCAGCTAAAGCATTCACAGTTCTGTTTCTAGATACAAGACTCACACAGCAGCTCTGGCTCTAAATGTGCTCTCTATGGCCTCTGTTTAACCCAGATATTTGCCACCACCAAACCAATGCTGTGCTGCTGCTTCAGCACTTACCATCCAGCCCCGCAACACTACTGCCACTACTCCTCTGAAGCTTGCCGCTGCTTTGTTCCCACCGCAGTCGCCCATTGCTCCCCATCCCATGGTGTTGTCCTCCTGTGACCCTCACAGCACCCCTGCAGCACATCTGCCTGCTGGAGAAGATTATGGCCTGCAGGACTGTCTCCTTACACGAGGAGAAGGCACTAGAAGTTGGGATTGGAGTTGCCTTTTTTATAGTAAAGTCCATGTGGGACTTTGGAGAGATGTGTCTTGTTCACAAGTTATCAGATATCAACCCATACATTACAGTTTTGTGAACATTAAATTAAAAGTTTATTTCTAGTAAAAAGACATACACTGGAGGTCCAGTCACCTCCCCTTGCTCTCCAACAGGTCCTTGGAAAGAGTTCCTACATATGACATCGATAATTTCTACTGAGAAATTTCAAGTGCTTTTCAGGTTCGGAGGCTGCAGCTATCGCAACTGCCAGGTCCCCTTGGCAGCACCTTCCATCCCCTCTGTCCTCATGTGAGAGCAGGGGGCTGGCAGCATGGCCGGGGGAGCCGTGAGCACCCACCCTGGGGTGCCCTCGTGGGGCTGTCTAAGGGCACGTGCCACTGCTTCCACAAAGCGACATAAAACTGCCTGCACCTCAGCTGCCAAAAGCCCTTTTCTAGGGTCCCTGCTCTGGGGGTATCTGTATTTATTCTGAATAATACCAGATAACCAGGAACAGAGTGCCAGTTATTACCTTTTATGTAGGCTCATGGATGACTTGTATCAGAAGAAAAGTGTCTTCAAAATGAAGTTGTGGAAGGCCATTTACAACAAAGAAATGGTACCCACAGCATTTTAAGGTTCACATAGAAATAATTTTAATAAATCTTTTAATTTGAGCACTCTTTTACATACTGTGCTGTACGCATAAGTGCTGGTAGGTAGAAAAGCAGGCTTGTGTTGCAGTCACAGGAAGAGAACCTGAATTATTACGAGGGGAAAAATTTTCAGTCTGGGAATCATAGTCAAATGAGGAAAATTAAAAATCTCAACTACTGCACAGTGCAAAGGCTATAAACCTAAGATGTGCCATCCTGATTTTGTATGTGGCTAAAGGACATCTGTATTCAGCAGATCACAAAAATAATTCATATATGAGTGGATGTAGGTGGACTTGCTTTTCCCTGCTCTGGCTCTTTTAGCATAAATATATGCTAAATACATGATTTGACACAGAACCTTAATCTAGTGTCTGAATTAGTTATCACTGTCTTATTTTTGGCACATACTGGCTTTTATGCTTCTTCTTCTCCTAAGCAGTATTACTGCACTTTCATTATCTACATTTTTGAGCTTGCAGCAGTACAAACCTGCAATGACTCAGCTGCTTTCCTTCCCTTATTGCTGTGCACAGCAAATATATCTAATAGCAATGATGAAGGGTAAAAGGAATGGGGAAACCAGAGAGCATGCTTCTTTGTAGATATATATATGCTACTATTGGATAATATAGATACATATGTAACTGCGCTCTTCATCTATGCCCACTCAAGAAATTCGGTTTAAAGATATATTAGTGTATCATAAGAATGAAGTAGTAATGCATTCTTGTGTTGATATTACAGCAACACTTATAGAAAACACAGACTTTACATTCTTTTTATAAAACATTTTGTCATAAGGACAATTCTTCTCTATCTCCTCAGTTTATTGGTGTTGTCTCCTCCAGAAAAAACATTTTTTACTAGAAAAATAGTCTTGGCCCTCACAACTTGCTCCCAGAATGGAGGCCTGAGCTCTCCTGCACCTTTAGATATAGGAAGAGGTGTAATTGCCCCAGCTTTTAGAGCAGGATTACACAGAGAATCCAGTGTACACACCTAGATTCATATGCTACAGCTCATGGTAAGCAACTAAAAGAAATGAAATTCGTTTTCCCATTTCAAATATTGTACAGCAGCTCTGCACTTACTTTTGGTAATATTTCCTCTAGCAGATGCACTGAGTCCTTGAAAGAATCAAAAGCCTCCAAACATCAGCTTCTTCACTGAAGTGATATGAGTGGGAACCACTTTGCAGGGAGAAAACCATTGCAGAAGGAGAAAACAGAGCTCATTTCTGTCTTTCTTTTTTTTTTTTTTTTTACCTCCTAGACACTAAACCTGAGGTGGAGATCACAACACTGGCTGCACTCCTTGAAAAACTTGATTAAGAAGTGGCCAAATTACACCAAAGAGGTGATCCAAGAATTATTTCCATAAAGGCAACACCAACTCACCTTGTAAAAGTGATTTTTCATCTGTTAAAAGTCAAAGGAAGAATTTCAGAAAGACAGAATTAAAATTTGCATAATTTCCTTCTTTGTGTTCCCGTATATATACATTCAACCAAGCTCATTAGTGCTTACAAGGTAGCTTTGCTTTAAAAATATTACAAAAAATCTATTATGACTGCTAGTTGTTAAATATGGAGGTGACACTTGGGAGCAATCTGGATTGCATGATAAGCTGAGTTCATCTGAGCAATATGCACTTGAATGAATACAGTTAACGTAATGTCATTAACCTTGACATCAAGAATGTAGGTTACTGTTATAGAAGGGTGACTGTATTTTGAAAATTAATAACCAAGTCAAGGATTTAAGGGTCATCATTACTAGGCAGCTAATCATGCATTCCTACTGCGAGGCTGATCCTGATTCCACCGCTGTATTTGTGCCGAATGTGAAATTAACTCTTTCGGTTGCCAAAGCCTAACTGAATAAGTAGAAACTCCAACTGGCAGGCAAGAATAGAATAGAATAGAATAGAATAGAATAGAATAGAATAGAATAGAATAGAATAGAATAGAATAGAAGTAGAGTAGAGTAGAGTAGTAGAATAGAATAGTTTCAGTTGGAAGTGACCTACAATGATCATCTAGTCCAACTGCCTGACTACTTCAGGGATGACCAAAAGTTGAAGCATGTTATTAAGGGTACTGTCCAAATGCTTCTCAAGCATTGAAAGGCTTGGATGAGTGAGAATCTTTAAAAATAATATATTGCTATAAAGAACAATATTTTTTATAGTCACTGCCATTGCCCGGCCTCCTGAAATCATGCAGTCATGTCAGAAATGCAACTTGCATTAAAAGAGAAACAACCTTCCACCAGATATTGCTGTCTAGTTCTGACGGCTAGGAAAAAAAATCTGAAAGTATGAACCCTGTTTTTTTTAATTAACTTTCATCATGCTTGGACCTGCCATGCTGCCTGTACACCAAAGACAATAGAAGCATTTTCATTTTAGAAGGTATAACTAGATCAAGTAGCTTAAATTAAGACACTTTCAAATGTTAAGATGCAGAGTTTTATCACTGAAGGTGTTTCAATCTTCAGTCTGAGCTGAAAAAATATAGACTAGTGCAGGAAAGGCATGCTGAAGTGGTTTGGCTTATGTATGCAGATGGTCAGTAAATTGTGATAGTCCCACCTAACTCTAAAATCTCTAGTTTTAAAGCTGTCCATGTTTGGTTTCTTGGCTCCAATCAGTGGGATAACAGAAGTAAGTTCATCATCTCAGCTGGTGATCAATCAGTATTGACAGTTGTCAGCTATAGCTACAGTTGTGTCTCTCTCCCAACTCTTGTAACCTGAAAAGTCCTGCAAAGATTCTTAACACTTGTAGTTCTGGCATGGAATGAGACTTGGTCTTTGCGCAATTTACTCCTGCAGTTGCTGAAAGTTGGTGCAAATACCCTTTCCCAATATAAGTGTGACAGGCATTTTAACTTTGTTGATGGGAAACGTATTCCTTCAGCAGTTTTCTTTTGTTCTAGGAAAAATTCTGGGTGACCAGAGGTGGACTTTTCCCTACCAGCTTTTCTTCCTCTCCAGTTCCTGGCCTTGCAGCCGGGCGTGCGCACTGGCTCTTCC